>NW_005871048.1:2812351-2949590 GCF_000147115.1 Myotis lucifugus
AACTTTGATCAGCTGCCTCCTGCAGCATGCCCCCTCTGTCCCCTACTAGGCATCCAGCCCACAACCCAGCATGTGCCCTACCAGGAATCAAACCGGAGACCTTTGGGTGCAACCAACTGAGCCACGTCGGCTAGGGCAGAAAATAGAGTATGCAAAATTTTCTTACCCAAATAACCTGAAAGTTTTCATGATAAAAAGTTTCTTGACATAACATCTCAGAAAAAGTACAGTTTTAGAGAGATAGAAATACATAACAAACTGAATAAATACAGGTGCTACATTTACTAGAACATGTTTAAACTACTGAATTTTTATAAATACACTAGAGGCCCAGTGCATGAAATTTGTGCAATCAGAGGGGTCCCCCAGCCCGGCCTGCACTCTCTCGCAGTCTGGGAGCCCTCACGGGATGTCCGACTGATGGCTTAGGCTTGATCTTGGCAGGGAGTGGGCCTAAGCCAGCAGTCGGGCATCCTTAGCGTTGCCATGGAGGCAGGAGAGGCTCCTGCCACCGTCCCTGCGCTCACCAGCTGTGAGCCCAGCTTCTGGCTGAGCAGCACTCTCCCTGTGGGAGCACACTGACCACCAGGGGGCAGCTCCTGCGTTGAGCGTCTTCCCCCTGGTGGTCAGTGTGTGTCATAGCAATCTGTCATTCTGCCGTTCAGTTGATTTGCATATTAGAATTTATTATAAAGGATCAGGCCTCCATGAATGCTATCTTAATTTCTAGGATTTCTCAGATTCATCTTTGCTTACTTTGGTTCACGTAGGAGTTTTTAAAGCAGGAAAAAGAAAGAGGATGGATTCTCACTGTTTCTCTTTTTTAGATCTCTACCGTATTACCAGGTTATTTCCATATTGGGTCATATTCACTACTTACTTTGGATGGAATAAGGTGATTCAGTTGAAGTCCAAACTGATCACACCTCAACAAATTTAGCTATTTTAAATCAAAACTTGTTAAAATATTTTCTCCATCATTAAAATTTTAAGAACAAATCTATGCTATCAGAGACAGTTATTCTCTAAATGCTATTTCTTCCTTTCTATTTTAGAATTTATCACTAAATAAAGACCCCTTCTCAGCATCTTATCCACTGATATTAGTGGCACTTCAAACTAGGAAGGGTACACTATAAATGCCATGTGCTTTTGATCATCTATTAATGTTGGACTTTCATATCTCCCAAAAAAACATATTAAGAAGGAAAGGGAATATCAAATTCTCTAGGGCAGTGGTCGGCAAACTGCAGCTCGGCAAACTGCGGCTCATGAGCCACATGCGGCTCTTTGGCCCCTTGAGTGTGGCTCTTCCACAAAATACCGACTTCTGCCTTCTGCGCATGGGCCACAAAGTTTCAATCGCACTGTACGTGCGTGCCCGCATGTGGTATTTTGTGGAAGAGCCACACTCAAGGGGCCAAAAGAGCCGCATGTGGCTCGCGAGCCGCAGTTTGCCGACCACTGCTCTAGGGTTTGATATTTTTGCAATTATCTCAATAAGGCAGATATTTCTTCAGGTTCAGTGAAAGGGCTCAAAAAACATAAAGAGAAATCCTGTAAAGTCAAATTTGCATAAGATCTGAAATATGAAAGTTTGAATTCAAGAGCTTGCAGGAAAACATCGGTTACTATTTCATCTTATCCTGGCTGTAGGTTTCTTTGTTCGAGGGCAAGCTAGCCCCAGTGTAAAATACAGCTGGAGGTACAGAAAGTTCACACATGAGAGTAGTCACCCTAAACACTTGCAAATAAAAAAGGGCCATGCAGCAAGCTGGCAGTGAAGTGAGAAACCACCTCTCAGAGAAAGGTCAAGAGATGATGTGTTGTGAAAAATCTCCAGGGAACTGTCACTTTCTTAAAAGGAAAATGACAAAAGTGACAAATTCCAGAGAATCTAAGAACAAAGGATGAAGGGAGAAAAACATAGAACCATCTGCCTTCTTCCTCTGAGACCCATTCAAGGTCATTTCCCCAGGACCCCTTAGGAGTTCTCCCCTAAGGAACAAAAGAAGAAACCCTTGTCCCAGATTATTGTTAACCTGGAAGAGATGCCTCCTGGTGGGTGAAGCTGAGAAGACAGAGGTCTGCGTTCTCTGAGCTGGCAGCCCAGGGCCCCAGTCTTACTACCCACACTCCTTGAGGACTGTCATTCAGTATTAAACACATACCCCCTCTATAATGGTCTCCTGGCAATAATGAACAAGCTTAAATCCTCATATTCAACACACAGACACAGACACACAGACACAGAGACACACTTATGCACATGTGCACACACAAACACTCAATAGAGTTAATAAGCCATTTTCCAATTGGGGGCAACTTGCCATGTCACAGGCAGAGGATCCTTTGTCTCTCCTTCCCCCACTCCCCATTCTTTTCTTTTGTCCTCTTCCATTTTCCCGCTCCCCTCAGTGAGCTTTAAAGGTATAGGGGGAGCATGCAAAGCACGTATTTGCACCGCTGATAATATTCCGCGATTGAAGAGATTCTCAAGCCTTACCCTGTATTGTGCCTTTAGGTATTTTGACAAACAATGCACCACCTCGAGTCAGAGAGCCCTGATTTGGAATCAAATGTAAACTGAACTGAGAAGAGTTCTGAATGTTTTTTGAGTAAATATGCAAACCTCTCTTCCAACCAGCTACTCTAGCCTCAAAGAGATAGACTTGAAAAGCTTCTCTTTAGAGAGTAAAATATGTACTATCTGTCCAGCGATGGAAATGCTTTGCTTTAAATATCTCCAAATTTGGAACATAGAAAATATACAGATATTCATCATTTAACTACTCTAAGATAACTTTATATATTTGGGGCTTTAATCATTTCTTTTAAAGCCTTTTTAAAGATACTTGTTTTTGGCGAAAGCACTAAAATACAATGTCATTCTGCAACAGCAGTTTCCCATCAGATGCTTTTTACTTTAAGTTGTAAAAACAGCGTTGATTGCACGGCCACACACTGCTGAAGAGCTCTCTGCATCATAAAAGGATTCGGAGCTTCATTTGTTATCCTCTAAATTATCTATCCTACAGTCGTTAGTGGCATATTGTAAACTAAACAACCTTTCCTACCTATACCAATAGATATTATAATAAAATAATTCAGAAGTTTTCTGAAAAGTATGATTTGGTGGATTCCTAATCTAAAACAAATCTTTTTGTCTCCCAATACCCCTCCCCCCCAGAACAAAGGCTGACTGTGTGCCTGCCTCAATAGTTTTGTCCCATCCGGCACCTAGAATAGCACTGAAAGAGATTAGACAAATGACAGGGATGCAAGCGGGTCTGAATTTCATCACCAAAGAGCAAAACTCTGAGGCACCAGGACTGTGTTTTGTTTCTCACGTTGCATCACACAGAGGTATTTGTGTTTCCCTCCTGGGAAATAACAAATAAACTTCAGAGAGACAAGCCTATTAGTGTTCACCAAGCTAACCCCACAGTCTGTCACAGTCAGAGCTAACGGAATTTGCCTAACATCAAAGTTTATGTCAGTTTTAAAATTGAATTTGAGGTCCAAATTCTCGTGGTGGTACCACAATTGCTTCAGCCAAGTGAGAACAGGGAGCTGATAGTATTTCTGTGATCTGAAACTGAGGGTCAGAGTGTTGAAAACATGGGTACTGGCTTCAAGATTTTCTAATTCCACTGCAAAAAAGAGGATCGACTCTTGAGGCTGATGCAATACATGATATGTGAAAGTTTAAGCTCATCATGAAGGGAAATTAATGTAAAATGTACTCAGCTGGCTTTTTGGACTGGGAAGAGCTTTAGTTAGAGTCTCCTATACTCCCATGTGTAGGTTTGATAGAAGATAGTAGTGCTGGATTTGATATCAGTCTGTGTCTAGTTCCTTACAACTGTTGACACAGACTGGACTGAATTTATGCATTGAATATGTAAAAAAAAAAAAAATTCAAAGGATTTGAGTTTTGCCATTATTTTTAAAACTCTTTTTTAATTGGATTTATTGGCATCGGAAAATATAAGCTTCATAGACTTTTATATGGTCCAAAAATGTCCCTTCTGACATGTTTACAGACCTTGTCACTCCCTATCAAGCGATGGAATCTATGTCCCTTCCCCTGAAACTGTGGGCTCCTGACAAACAGGAGCAATGATACGTTATTTTTGTTGTTTTAAGCCACTAAGTTTTGGAGTAATCTGTTACTCAGTTATTAGATAACAGAAAAAAACTTTTACCTTCTTCTTCACTAAGGACCTCTTTAATAAGGGGCCTTGCAGTGGGTCTGCATCGTCTATTCTCCCTCCGTCTCCCTCCTTCCACGTCAGAACAACCAAGCACTCATCATTCTCCCAGGTGGGAGGAATGGTGGATGCTGAGGGTGCATAGCTGTGTCCCTTTTCAGGCATTGCCCTCAGGGAGATAGGCTAAAGCTTTGGTTCCAACAGTATCAGCTCAACTTCTTCCTTTGCTCAGTCTGGCTTCCTTCCCTTCCTTACGGGTTATTCCTGAGTGTCTGCCTCCGTAACCTACTGCACACAAATCTCCGTTTCAAGGGCAGTTTCCAAATAACCTGAACAGGCCTCCATCAAAGGCTAATTGCCATCGGAAAAAAGGTGAAGTCAGGCTCTGAGATCCTATAATTCCCTGGGGGTCTCAGTAGACAGCAATAACAATTAGAGATACACTGATTCTTGCAATGAGATGAAAAACGTTTGTAATCAACTGATTATTACCTGTAGACTGAGATGGTTTCCCTGACAGTCTTTAAGGTACCCTTTACTCATTCTGACACTTTCCAGACATGATCAAATTTTTCTGACCAAAACTATTTTGGCCTTAGGAAGTTTTGACATTATGATGTTTCAGAAGAGAGTGTGTTTAAAATAAAACACTGTAGCCCTGGCCAGTGTGGCTCAGTTGGTTGAGTGTCCTCCCATGCATTGAGAGATGGCCAGTTCCATTCCTGGTCAGGGCACATGTCCCGGCTGCACGCTCAATCCCCAGAGGGGGGCCTATAGGAGGCAGCCAATTGATGTTTCTCTCTCTCCCTCCTTCTCTCTCTAAAATCAACAAAAACATATTTAAAAAAATAAAAAATATTTAATGAGCATTAGCAATGGAACAATTGAAACAAGACCACAACCCATTCCTAAATCTTAGTCCTGGATATACAGCAGAAATTGAGTTAATATCTGCATGTTTTAGGGGGAAAACACAACTTTCTACAGCAAAGCTTATGAGATTTAAAGGTGCCTAGTTCCATTTTTCCTGAAAGAAAATTGTTTCATTTTTCTTATTTGCTGTTTCATCTCTTATTTTATCCAACAGTCATCTTCCAGAAGTGACTTATTTCTTCACAAAAAACTGTGGGGGCAGGGGGGAGGGGGGAGACTGAGTTCAGAGATTATTGCTAGAGGCTGATGGTATGGGGACAGTGCAGTGATTTAAAGCACAGGACATTATTTTTCAAACCAGGTCCTATTTTCTTCTTCAGGCATTTTATAATTAATTCATGAAGACAAGCTTCAAGCTTGTTTTCTCACTTGACTATCCTGTGTTTGCAGGCTCTTCTATACTTGACATGAACACAGTTCCCAACAGGAACTACTGATTTCTCATTTTTCCCAAAGTCTTCTTGAGGCCATTACAGCACTAAACACAATAGCCAGGCTTCCAAGTAATCTGCACAGCATCATATTGAATTGTTCTATACCACATTACCAGCTTGGGAAGCAAAATTAGGTACCATTCTTTTTGATATTCAAATTAAGTTACCCTATCTCTCAGTCTACCTGTGGAGGAAAGTATTTCTTCCATCCCTGGGGTCTTCATTCCCAAAAGAGGTCTCGACACACGAAAGTGTTTACTCAGTCCAATGGGTCTGTTTTGATTACCAACTCTTCAGAAGAGAAAATGGAACAAACACAGTACTCTGTTAGAGTATTAGTCCATTTAAGCTGCTATAACAAAAATAGACTGTGTGGCTTAGACATCAAACATTTATTTCTCACAGTACTGAAGGTTAAGAAGCCAAGGTCAAGGCCCTGGCAGATTTGTCTGGTGAGGGTCTGATTCCTAGCTCATGGATGGCCAAATTCTTGCTGTATCCCTGCATGGTGGAAGTATCCCAGGGTTCTCTTTTATAAGGCCACTAATCCCATTTATAAGGGTTCTACCTTCAATACCTAATCACCCCCCACAAAGGCCCTATCTCCAAATATCACACTGAGGATTAGGATTTCAACATATGAATTGGGTGGGGAGGGGGTGTAATATAAACATTCAGTGTAGAGCAGTCAATCTTCAGTTGTAGTGGTGGTTATCACCACTATGCTGAACAGTCCTTATCTGCTGAAGAAAGCACTGCACATCTGCCAGCGATGCTGACCTCATAGGAGTTTCTCCCCATTCAGGAGAGCAGCATTAGTGCCTTGTTCAACTAAGATTGCTCTCAGCCCCACAGCTCTCTAGAGACACAGCTCTCTATCCTATCCACAAACTCAGTCACCATCCCAAGGTCCCCATGAGGCTAGAGAAGCTGGGCCAGAGGTGTCCAATCATCCAACGATGTTCTGCCCAGAATTGCATTCCTCCATCCAAACACCACTTACTACCAGGGCTCAATGAGGGGAATCTCCTTGGGAAACGAGTGCCCATGCTACTTCACTAGAGGCATCGGAGTAGCCCAGGATCCACAGAACCCATGATGCTGCCGACATAGCCCAGTTGCCTCAAAGCCAAGGGAAGGTCAGCACCACACTGGGTCTCTCCTTCTTTCAGCTTCAGAGCCCATCGAGTTCCTGACCCAGCATGATTCTCAGCATTCTGACTGTCTCATCTCCAAAGCCTACATCAACAATCAAAATACAGACCCAACGTCCCAACACACATAGGCTTGATTTCCCATTACATATCGGTCAGAGGTAGCAGGAGTCTTAAATAGTATCATTACACGGTATTTCTCTGATTCAACTCCACTAGGTCTGGGGGGACTTCCCTCAAAAACCAGCTTCATGTGTCTAGGAATTTTCACTGCTCCATGAAGCACTTCTTTCAACTTTCACTTCTCTCAGTATTCACAGCTGTTACTGCTGCTCACCAGGGAGCTGTCTCCAGTCATGGCTGACCCCAAAGCATTACTTCCAACTGTAACCCATCATCAGTCACCGTTGACAATGCCCATGAGAGGCGCATGCCAGAGTGCTGCCACTGCGGCTCCTGCTTGGCCAGGACATTAACATATGATAAGACCGCTGGTTGTTCCCAGCAAAGCTGAGCACACTAAGGGAGGTGTCTTCCAGCAGTGCTGACTCTGGAGGCCTGGATTGCTGGCACCTCATCTCCAAGAGCACTTAAGCTTTTGCCTCATCTTACCTCAGCCCCTCCCTGGGACACAGGCCAACCCCCTGGGGGCAAATACCCATCCACTCTGTGCTTCCTCAGAGCTCACTGTGCAATACAGGCAGCATGACTCACTTGGCTTTCAGGGCATCTTCTTGCCTGGCGAAGGCCTGGCCTTACAGGGCAAGGAGCCTACAGGCCCCTCCGCTGGTCCTCCAGACAAGTTCACACACGCCTGAACCCTGGGGTGAACAGCTCAGCCTCCCGATGCAGCTTCTGCTACCAGCATGTGGCCACATTTCCTTCAGGGATTAGGATGACTAATGGCTGTGGGCTCAGAGCCTCCAGATAGAGGTTGTTTCAAGGAGCGGGTGCTGAGGCTCCGTCAGCAGGACTACATTATACACTAAAGCTCAATGTGAGGGGTGGGGAGCCACCAGAAAGTTTCCTGAAGAGAAGGAGGAATGTGTAAGGGCCACAGCTCAGTTATACTATTTTTATTTCTCCCCAGTTGCATCACTGAATACCCCTTTTTTTATCCTTTAGGGCTCACATTTTCCCTCAACGATGAACACTATTGCATTTATTGTGTGGAGAGAGAGACCCTCCAAGAGAGAAGATGTCAGTTTTAGGATGGCCTCCTCCACAGTCCCAGGATTTTAGAGCACCGTAAGTTTCTTTGAGGGAAAAATTTAAACTTTCTAAAATCCATGCAAGGGAAACTGTCAGCTCTAGTCCTAATTAATTAAGTCAATTAATTAATGTTAACTCCCCACAAACACTGTCAAAAGCCAGCTCCAGATTAAGAGCTGGACATGCTTATACTTTGACCTCTTGTTGCCAGTTGAGTACCTGGCAGATTTGTGGAAAGTAGCTTGTGTGCTAATCCAACAGAAATGAGTACTAACTTGCAAGGAAGGAAGGTAGAGAGTTCAAGGACAATCTCAAGCATTTAAAGTTTAGGACTTTTCACCTTTCTTTCCTCCCTCTGCTCCTATTTGCAAAGTTTCCATTCTTTTTTCACACACACAAGTATATCTTAAGTCACTTCGGTATCATCTTCTCATGGGGATGTGTCTGGGATGAATGACTACTTTGATATCTGTCTGATTTTAGTATCACCTCTCTCAGCTCACCTTACCTTTCTTTCAGATGTTGCAAAATTTCACTGTGATTCTGTTGCAAAGCCCCCAATTTAGAGCCGGCACAGAGGAGTACAGAGCAAGTCACTGTCTGTAAGCGTTGGATGCCCACATTGGGAAAAAGGTAGTTTTGTCATTGGTGGAGTACCAGGCTAGTGGGAGTGCCTACTATGATCCTCCTGCCCTAAGCCTTTCCCATCAGGCTGACACAAGCTCAGGGCCTGAGATTTCTTCTCTGCTTTCCATTGTCTAGATTCCTCTGTGAAAAGGCAATCTAAGCAATTATCACTCTTTTCTACCTTATTAGAGGTGGGCTTGTTAGACTACTTTCCCAGATGAGCACGGGAAACAGGACACAGAGCAGGAAAGTTTAAGAAACGGGCCTTCTGTAGAGAGGTTTTAAGAATTAAAAGAAGAGGAACACCGCTAGGTGAACTGGGAAGAAGGAACCAAACAAATGGAATATCTATTATGTACCATAACAACCCAATTAAATGAGGATTAAGTTCACCCCCCAAAGTAGGTACATATTATTCTTGGATTTTTAAACATGAGGAAACTGAAGTTAGGGAAGTTAATAATTTGTCTCATTACTGGCTACGGAGCCAAGATTCCAAGTCAGGACAGCCTGATCCCTCTGCTGTGGTACCTCCCTGGAGTCCGATCCATCACTTACATCATTTTCCCAGGGAAGCCAGAGCTGGTAGAGGCCCCGCCACCCCTCAGCCTGGGGAGGATGGTTTCAGAGCTCCCTCTGCAGAGGCCTGGAACTCTCCCTGCTTCTTAACCTGCTGGTTGGGAGTTGCTGAGAGTCTAGCTGGATGTGTCTTAAACCAGATGCCTATAATAATAATGAAAGATAAGTAGCACAATAACACCGTAATAATACGGTATTGAGGGCTTGCACTGTGCCGGACATGACGCTGAGCACTTTACGGACACTGTGCCTGTGAGACTGTGAGGTAAGCAAATGCCGTCACTGCTCATTGACATTTGACCATTTCCTTGGAATTGTAACAGCACGCAATCTTGGTGTGTGTTCAAGTCATGGAACCAGCTCATTAACTGATCTAGAAACCAATTTCGCTTTATTTTTCTCTGCCCGTTAAACTCCCTCACCTGTTCTCTCCTGACCCTGAAATGAAATCTTAGGGATGTCTTTGGTTTCTAGTAACACTTGGATAATAAAAGTTCTCTGCTCACCTTCAAACTTCATTGAGTCCAGTCCTGCTCAAAGTTACAGAGTTCAGTCTGTTCTCATAGAGTAACAACATTCCAACCTCATTCAAACTTCCCTCCCCATCACTCTAGGGGGGTCTGCTCCACCCTGGAATGCTGCCGGGAGGAAGGGGGAGTGATGATGGGCCTCTCTGCTCTTGTCAGCTCCTCTCCCCCAGTTAGTTTCTGGCCTCCCTGTGACTAGGCCCAGGGGTAAGTTTAGGGAAAAGGGGACAGGTGTAAATTGGGTCAGTGGCCCTTAGGTATGAGGAAATGTCTGAGGTTGGCTTTTATTCTTGTGGGGCACTTCCTCCGAGAACCCAGCTGTGATCTCTGGCCACAGTGCCCTTGAACAGGCAGTGCCTCATTCCGGCTGGCCACTTAGCACCCTCAGCCTCTGGGCTTCATACACCATACCTCTGTTATCTGTAGGTCTCTCCTCTATCCCTCCATCCTCATGGAAAGGTTTGCTTTCTGCTGGGAGGCCCACGTCCGATCCACGGAAAACAATCACTTTTGCCTGCCATTCCGTTCACTCCCAAGAAGACACCCTCTCCCTTTGCTCCACCAGCTCCTGGCTGACCTGGCCTCAGAGTCCAGCCCAAGGATGGTGTGTGCCCCATACAAGGTTAAACTGTGTCAGTGGCTCCTGGAGGCTCCTCTCACTTGGCTTAAGGGGTAACACTCCCCCCTTCCCCGAGCAAGATCCGGGGTGAGGAAGACAGGGTGAAGCGAAATAGCACAGCTCTCCAAACTGCCTCCAAAGAAAACATCTCTGAACCCTGGTCCGTTTCACAGAGCTTCAGCTCTCTCCTTAGCACACCCCGCAGATGGGAAACATCTTCGGCACCTCATGTTTTTTCTCAGGAGGCTCAACCGAGACAGAGGGAAGCTTTTGAAGTTCTCCTACACTCCAGTAAGGGTGCACTTGAACATTCTCACCCTTTCCTTCCACCACAGACACCTTCTGGGAAACTCTGTGCCTTGCAGCAATCAAAACTCCTGGTGTTGCCAAGCTCTTGAGTAGCAAACAGCACATGCGCTCCGACTCACGTGTCATGATGGGTACAAACCCCCACTTCCCAGGGGAAGATTAGGCCACATGGATTTTTCACATTTTTCTAAGCTATGTAACTGCTCTAGATTTTTTTACAGTTACCCCATCACCCTTAACAATTTCCAGAATGTTATCACAGTGGGACTGAAAACTATTTATAATCATTTTAAAGATCATTTAGAAATGTCTCAAAGAATCCCAAGATCTCCCTTAAACCTGCTGGGGTGGGGGTGGTAGAGAGCATAAAGGAAATAAAAGATGATGGAAACAATTAAATTAAATTGTAAAAAAATCCCGCCTAGCCAGTGTGGCTAAGTGGTTGAGTGTTGACCCATGAACCAGGAGGTCACAGTTCAATGCCCGGGTTGTGGGTTTGATCCCCAGTAAAAGGCGTGCAGGAGATAGCTGATGCATGATTCACTCTCATCACTGATGTCTCCATCCCTCTCTCCCTCTCTCCCTCTCTCTTCCTCTCTCTGAAATCAATACAAATATGTATTTTTTTAAAAATCCCCTTCTAGTCTAGCCTTCCCAAACTTTAAAATATGACTACCTGAGGCTTTTATTTTTCTCTCTTCATTGATAATGTGAGGCACATATAATCTGGGAGAAATTTTCTCTGAAAAGAGGCATGGAGATAAATACAAAATGTATTTTTCCTATTATTATCAATACTAAATACCTATTAACCCATCTCATAGTGTCTCCTTAAGTAATCACAGGCTAAAGAATAATGATCAAGTTGTAGCTTGAATTTTCCGCATTCAATACCAATATATTTAGCCAAATTTTATCTTTAAAAAGAAAAAAAATGCTTTGCATGTTGGCATTTGTTCATTGGCTCTTCTCATTTATTTTCAATGATTAATAGCAGCATTAGTCAATATTGTGAATATACATAATGACTCTTTTTTTTTCTGGGTAATACCGTTAAACACCAGCGTGTGTGTAGATAAGATATAAAGCCAAAGCCACAGAGACCAGAGCTAAAAGCACTGTTTAGAAGAGGACAGGATCCCTGTCTAGCATCCTGTTTAAGCCAAATTAGCTGCCTCTCTCACTTCTCCCTGGATGGATGGATCTCAGAGCGATGGTCCACGTTCCTTAGGGAGGTTGCCTTGGTGAGGGAGAAGCCGCTCCTGAGGCTGTGAGCTCCGCCAGGGCAGGGAGTGGATGCTGCATAAAATTCTTTCTAAAGGCCTTAGCACAACGTGCTGCCGATTCTACCTTTTGCTGCTTGATGCTCGTCTTATCATTCTGAAAGGCTGTCATATTTACATCTTATCATTCTGCTTTACTTCCCTTTCTGAAAACATTCCAAGGAGATGACAGAACCTCCATTGAACTGACCAAGAAGTCATAGGCGTTTTCTTTTTTTGGATTTATTTATCTTTATTGTTGAAAGTAATACAGATGTCGCCTTTTCCCCCATTAATCCCCTTCTAGCCTCCCCCCACCCCTGCTCCTTGCCCCAGGCCTTCACCACACTACTGTCTGTATCCATGGGTTATGCATATATGCATATAAATTCTTTGGTTAATCTCTTCCCACCCACCCACCCACCCTCGCCTTCCCTCTGAGATTTAGGCATTTTCTCTGGAGGTAGGTTGGAGTGCGTGGTGCTCACACATTCAGACTTACACCAACTTTACAGGACTGACTGGTACTTCTCACCACTGAGACCTCACACCCATGTTCTCTCTTCAGAACCTCCCTGCATCTCTCCATCACATTCCTCCCATCAAGGAATCCAACACTTTCAATGATCTTGTTCATTTGTTATTGGTTCCCGTGTTTATCTGCCTCCCCCACTGATATTTAAATCCCAAGAGGACAGGGACCTTGACTTTGTGGCTGCTTATCTGAGACCTAGAATATCACCTGGCATATGTTAGACACCCAACAAAAGAAGCCCCAGCCACTGACCAGAGGGGCCTTGAACAAGTGACTCCACTGCTCTAGGCCTTGGTCTCTATCCTAGAGCCATGGTCGGCAAACTGTGGCTCGCAAGCCACATGCGGCTCTTTGGCCCCTTGAGTGTGGCTCTTCCTAAGCCTTAGGAGTACCCTAATTAAGTTAATAACAATGTACCTACCTATATAGTTTAAGTTTAAAAAATTTGGCTCTCAAAAGAAATTTCAATCGTTGTCCTGTTGATATTTGGCTCTGTTGACTAATGAGTTTGCTGACCACTGTCCTAGAGTCTCAGAGTTGCCCTAGGTAATTTAAAGTTTATTCTAACTGCAAAAGAACATTAATACCCTTATCAATGTGCCTTTCCATAAATTCACATTATTGGTAAAAGTAGGAAGGGGCCATCTCCTTCCAGGTCACTGTTATTGACTTTCAATTATAATATACTAGAGGCGCAATGCACCAATTCATGTACAGGAGGGGTCCCTCGCTGTGGCCTGAGTGGATAGGCTGCCTGCAGCTCTTGCCTGCTGCTCCCGCTCATTCAGCCCCCCTGCATCTGCCACGGGCTCGTACCCTGTCAGTCCTGATCGGGAGAGGCTTGGACCACCAGTCGTGAGCCCTGTGTCTGATGACCATCCCGAGGGGGGTTGGGGAGGGGGCCGGGACGTGATCAGCCCTCCAGGTGCCAGTGGGATGCCCTTGCTGATGTTCTCACTGGTTGTTGGGAGCCACCTGGCAGCCACCATTATATCGTTTCTTCCTTGCGGAGAGTCTAGGGAGGGGAAGCAGCCCCGCTGCCCAAGACCGACTTCCAGGAGGCCTGCAGTGCTGTCAGGATCGTGCCTGCGGCTCTGGTCTGTTGGTGCCTGGCCCATTCTCCGGAGATTGGACCACAGGACTACTGAGGGAGTGAGTGGCTGCCGCCAGGCTGGTGGGCTGCCAGGACCGGTCGACCAGCGGAGCGGCACTCCTGCTGTGGGAGCACACTGACCACTAGGGGGCAGCTCCTGCATCGATCGTCTGCCCCCTGGTGGTCAGTGCGCATCATAGCGAACAGTCGTTTGGTTGTTGGGTCGCTTAGGCTTTTACATATATGCAAAAGATGTCCTTAGCCTAATCTCTCTGGTATCTGAGAGTAATTTTCATGTACAATTGATTCCTTCCCATTAATTGGTTCCTGATCCTTAAACATCTATACTAACAAAAGGGTAATATGCTAATTAGACCAGACATCTTCCAGACATCCATCGGACATCCTTCTGGACAAAGCCATGGTGGCGGGGGCCAAGGCAGAGGCGGTTAGGGGTGATCAGGCCTGCAGGGGAGCAGTTAGGGGCAATCAGGCCAGCAGGGGCAGTTAGGGGCTCTCAGGCAGGCAGGGGAGCAGTTAGGGGCAATCAGGCCAGCAGGCAGAGTCAGTTAGGGGCAATCAGGCAGGCATTGCCTGATGCGAGCCTTTTCATCTTATAAATCAGTGATCCAAAAACTTGTTTCTAAGTGGCAGGAAACATCAGCAAAAGAGTCAACTAACTTGAAGTCAGAGTGTTCTCTAGGCACCTGCTAGAGTTTAGAGTCAGTTTATTTACCAGCAGTAATCAGCTTTCTTGTTTCCAGAGATCACTTTGCCTGGAGTTAATCTGTAGATAATCAGGATTAAGGAGTTTCAGCCTTAATAATATTGGGTTATCCCCACCTGTTTCTGTGGCAGGTATAATATGAAAACAGTTATTTACCACTAGTGGCCTGGTGCATGAATTCATGCACATTGAAAGGAAATTCATTAGAAGAAATATTTTAATATTGCTATTCACCCTTTCTCTATAATAGAAGTGTCAACCAAATTCACCATTGACAATGACAGATGGAAACACATGCACATGATTGGAGCCAGCGAGAATTTTATATGTATTGCGCATGCATGAGTCAACTTAGCCTTTTATAGATATAGAATAAACTTGCTTAATTAGACCTGCTTTCTGATGTAACTAAACTTTTTCCAGCCCAGTGAAGCACCCCAACTTCTCTTTCAGGTGATTGTCAGCAACACAGCAGTAAATATCAACACAAATCAGATTATTATTGTAGATCACACAGGGAGAACAAAGGGTAAAATATTTAACTGCAGCAGTGCTTGACTATATTCTGTGCAGTAAGAAAACCTGAAGTCATTTTCAAGGCCCACCATTTCTTACTTCTTTTCAGTCGGGTCAAGTTTCTAAACTTTCTAAATCTTCATTTTCCGGCTAATGAAAATAAAATAGGATTCCACTGAGTCTCCCTCCTATCTACCTACTCCAGGACTTCTGTGAGGATCAAATGAGATGAGGCACAGGAAAACGCTTCACAGATATTTGGTTAAAGTGTGAACTATTTGCACCTGGCTATAAAGCAAGTCGTGTTCCTGGGCTGAAGAACTGCAAGGAGGCTAGTCACTAGGGAGAGGAAGCCAGGCATTGCTACGTGACGTCATTACCCAGATGGTCAGACACATAGCATATTAGCTTTTTATATATAAAGATTTTCTATGCTCCTCAGCTTTCTAAGCAAGATTCTCTAGCTGAAGTGCTCAGTTTCCTACCCTTTGTCTCATGGATAGGGTAGCAAGTAAATTAAAGAAAAAACTTAAAGATACTTCATTATTTACATGAAAGGAAGGAAATAAGGGAGGAAGGAAGGAAAGAAAAAGGAAGGAAAGAAAGAAGAATAAGGAAAAGGAAAGAAAAAAGAGAGGAAGGAAGGAAGGGAGAGAAGAAGGAAGGAAGGAAGGAAGGGTGGGAGGGAGGAAGGAAAAAGTTGAGCTCCCTGACAAGGAAACTTCCAGGAACAACAGGGAGAGGAGGAAGCAAGCCAGAGAATGAAGAGCAATGAAATGAAAGCCAGCAGGTCCTGGAGATGGATAGAGACTGTTGGGAGAGATTTGGAGGAGCAACTGCTGGGCAGTGTGAGCTTCACGGAGCTGAACTGTTTTCAAGGCAGCCCTCGCTGGGTAGCTCCGTTGGTTGGATTGTCATCCTATACAACAAAAGGTTGCAGGTTTGATTCCTGGTCAGAGCACAAACCTAGGTTGTAGGTTCAATCCCAAGTGGGGGTATGTTCAGAGGCAATTGATGTTTTTCTCTCGGAAAAAAAAATCAGTAAAAAATCCTTGAGTGAGAATTTTTTAAAAAGGTTTCAATTCTGTGTTACATGATGCAACCCCCCTTCAAACAACTTCACTAGAGACTCACATTATTTTAGGACTTGTGATAAGCAGAAGTATTTCTTTTTTTTTTCTTAATCTTCACCCAAGGATATTTTTTTCCATTGATTTTCAGACAGAATGGAAGGGAGAGAGGTGGGGGGTCGGGGGGAGAGAAACATCAACGTGAGACATTGGTTGGCTTCAGTCCTCGGGCCGATGCTCTAACCACTGAGCAACCAGCCAGGGCCAGAAGTATTTCTTTTTATAAGTTATTGACTTAGACTAGACCTTAGAGCAGGAGACAATCTCCATGTTTGGTAGCATAAGAAAGGATCACATAATGGGACGATGGCATTGGAGGCTCTGCCCTTGAGAATGAAAAGTGACTGAAATGGCTCGTCAGGAGTAAGACTAATGAGCACCACCTGACCCCCACTTGTGCCCTTCTCCTGCTCCTCTCCCCTCTGTTGGACATCAGGGCTCCCATTGGGCATCACTGCAGTGATTACTGAGCACGCCATGTCTGCTGGCACTGCCACCACCTCACACAGGCCCCACGATACTGTTTCCCAGAGGAAACACTCCCAGGTCAAGCAGCCATATCTGACATAGTGAATGATTTACTTTTTTCCATAGATTTTTCTATATTTTCCAAGTATGCTGTTGCTGTTAAAATTTATATATATATAACAGTTCAGCTCTGTGAAGCTCACACTGCCCAGCAGTTGCTCCTATCTAATAAAAGAGTAATATGCAATTGACCATCACTCTAACACACAAGATGGCCACCACAAGATGGCCAGCAGGGGAGGGCAGTTGTGGGCTATCAGGCCAGTGGGGGAGGGCAGTTAGGGGTGACCGGGCCAACAGGGGAGAGCAGTTGTGGGGAACCAGGCTGGCAGGGGAGGGCAGTTAGGGGCAATTGGGCCAGCAGGGGAGAAGTTAGGCATCGATCAGGCTGGCAGGGGAGTGGTTAGGGGGTGATCAGGCTGGCAGGCAGAAGCAGTTAGGGGCAATCAGGCAGGCAGGCAGGCGAGCAGTTGGGAGCCAGCAGTCCCTGATTGTGAGAGGGATGTCCGACTGCCCGTTTAGGCCTGATCTCACTGGGATTGGGCCTAAACGGGCAGTCAGACATCCCTCGAGGGGTCCCAGATTGGAGAGGGTGCAAGCTGGGCTGAGGGACACCCCCCCATGCACGGATTTTGTGCACCGGGCCTCTAGTATATATATACTGTATATGTGTGTGTGTGTGTAGTCAGTCCTTTGACATATACACATTATTTTAAAAGAAAGCAAAGAAGCCATATTCCTAATTATTTTCAGTGATTCAACAATGGGTCGAATCAATTATAGTTGCTTATAGAATCAATGTCTATGAATATTACCAAAAAGTAAAATCAATGACTTTGACTTCAGTAATTTGGAAGTTAGCCCTCTTAAAAGCATGAAACTAGAGTGAACATGAACCATCCTTAATGGTCTCTTTTTCCTCTACAGCAAGAGAATTCTACTTCCCCCTATAGCTTCCTTCCTCACAATCCATTTTTATGCTGCCACCCAAAAGATCTATGTCTACACACACTTTGGCCATGTTCAGAAACCTACAATGTTTCCCTATTACCTGCTGAGTGAAAGCTATATTTCTCCGCTAGGTTTTTAGGGCCTTCCATTCCCTGGCCACTTCGCCTCTCAGATCTCACTGACCTCAGCCAACACCCTCCACCCATTCTAGCCCCAGCCCTGTGTACATTCAGGCTACCTCTGCTTCTGCTGGTCTGAGACCCCATCTCCTACCTTCTTCCCACTGCCCATGCCCACTATACCCTTTAAGGTCTAGCTCAGGTGATCCATCCTCCCATGCACCCTTTCAGTTGGCAATAGTCCATGCCATGCCAGTAGCTTCAGTCTCCAAATTCCTTTGAATTGTTGCTTGTATTATTTGTAATTTTGTTTTGTTTTTTGGACTCTTATTGACCACTTAGTTGTCTTAAACAATTTAGCCCTTTAGCATTTTAGGATATTATAACAATACTATTTATGATGCTGCCATTGTAATGGGTGGACCTAATATGGCAGGTCCCTCCACTAGTGAGCCTTACAGAGCACCTTTCAGCAAGGAAGCTCACCTGGTTCAACACAGTCCATCTGGCCCTCGAGATCCATCAGAGATACTTCAGATTCCTATTTTAATTGCCTTGGAAGGGGTCTTTTACTAAGATTATAAAAAGATGACCAAAAAAGATAAGAAGCAATGGTTTCACATTATGAGCTATGGAGTAAACCACATTACTAAGCATTTAGCGATGCAGTTAAGTTATATAACAAATGGATCAAAAGTTTGTTCTTTGACGTATTTACAGATATCATACATAGCCACGAAGAATGTTCAGTGGTCAGATAAATTCAGTAAATGCGGGGTTAAGCGAGCTGGTTTCCTCACTCTAGCATTTCTCCAAGTCTCATGTTTACACGGGAACCTCCCTGAGCGGGTAAGTATATGTTGTTTCTACGACTGAGTTTGTCACTGGCTGACACTGGTGTGGTTCAGGTGTTCCCTTCCAAAGCCTCCTTCGGCAGGATCTTGCTTGAGCCTTTCGCAAGGGGAGGCGAAAGGACGTGTTTATTTTTTGTTCTGACTTCCTCTGTGTTTTGTTTCCTGGTCTGGTCGTGTGCAGGCCAGGTCTTCTCTTTTTTTGGAAGGCCTGCTGTTTTTTGTTGTTGTTGTTGCATGTTTCACACTTTTTATGTTCAGTGCTAAGCCACATCGCAAACCTCAGATAATTCTAAGCCTCTTTCTACATTTGCTCAGTTTGAATTCCCATTCAGAGAGGTGGCCTCGTGTGCTGATTAACACTGTGGACTCTGGAGTCCCACAGCCTGGCTTTCAGCAACAGCTGGACCACTTACCAGTCATGCAAACTGGGGACATTTCTTAAACTCTCAGTGCCTCAGCCATAAAAATAGGAACAATTATAGAACACACTTCATAGGATTTTGTGAGAGGTTAATGTATGTAAAGTGCTCATACAGAATCTGGCCTCCAATGAGTCCTATTAGTATTCATTTACAGGGCAGTCCTCAATGATTCTCTTTCTCTAATATAGCCATTGCTGTTGCCATTAGCTATAGTGACGATCCATGTAAATCAGTGGTTCTCAACCTTGGCTGCACATTAGAATCACCTGGGAATCTTTTTAAAATCCTGATTTCTGGGCCTCATCCTCTGGAAATTCTGTTTCTTTGTTACTAATGTTGTGGCTTCACCCCATAAAAAAGAAACAGAATTTCTGGAGGATGAGGCCCAGAAATCAGGATTTTAAAAAGATTCCCAGGTGATTCTAATGTGCAGCCAAGGTTGAGAACCACTGATGTAAATCCTCAAACATAGGAAGTATGATTCAGGACTTTTGAAAACCGCTCGCTGTGCTTGACTGAGAAAAATCTTCTGTCTGTGCTTTGGTGGGAAAAAGAAAGAAAAGAAATAGCGAGAATGGATCCACTGCTATTGGTGAGAAGAGAACAGCTCTGGGCTGAGTGTCACCTCAAAGAATTATTCCCTATTACTCTGCACCAGGGACCTTCTGTCAAGGGCCCGATAATAAATCTTTTCAGCTTTGCATGACGTAAGGTCTCTGTGGTAATACTCAACTCCGCCACTGTAGTGTGCAAGCAGCCGTAGCAATATGCAAGCGCACGGGCTTGGCTCTGTTCCAGTGCAACTTGATTTACAAAATCGGGAAACTGGCTGAACTTCACCCATAGGCCTTGTTTTGTGACCTCTGCTCTACTATGGTCAGCCCTGAATTTCCCAGCCAGTGATTTCTGCCCACCGACAAACTGGACAATCGAGTTGAGAGAACTGCAGGGGACAAGAGCACAGTCCTGGTGATACTGTAAACTTTTGAACAAACCTTGCGGAAGCCTGCCCTACCTCGGGATTTTATGGTTTTATAAGCTGGTAAATTCCCATAATTGTTTAAGCCAAGTTGAGTCGGGTTTCTTGTCATGTGCAAACCCAAATCATCTGCTCACACAGCAGGATGATAGCTGTATTAAATTCATCAATGAACACTTGCTGGTGGATGCTCTTGCTGTTCACTTTGTGTTTTATATTTAGTTAAAACTTTTGCTGACTTACTCAGAAAAGGAAATTTAACAACCAAAGCCCATTCCAAATGAATTCAGAGCCATTCATCTAAAATAATTCAGGACACTTTTGTCATTTCTAAAGTGCTTGGGGACATTATCTTTCAAGTATCTATTATTCCTATTTTATTCATAACACTCTCTAGTATTTTGGTTATACTGCTTCTGGCTCTTTGGTTATTTTTACATAATAAAAACAACAAATTCACCCATCAATCTATAATCCCTCAAAGGTCTGACTCTGGCTGGGAAGGACTCTTAAGTAAGAACAGAAGAGGCACTTGCACTGGCTTCATAAGTCACTTCTTGTCAGATTTCTTTCATGCCTCAGTCAGCCTGGACATGAAGCTTCAGGATGCTGTGGCCACTGTTTTCTCTCTTGTCTTGAGCAGCCAGGCATGGTGCAGGGCACTCAGGCAGTGTCTGAGAATCTTGTCCAAGTCCTCCTAGACCTAGAGGCTCTGAATTGTGAGCACAGAAATTGTAAAGGCCTTACTCTTATTATTTACCCCAAAGATAGGGACTTTGCCTGTGAGGTCTCTCAGGGTTCCTCCTCTCACAGACACCCTCAGACACACCCTGGGTGCATAGAATCTCACTGACTTCTTGTTACCACCGGAGAGTTTACGATAAAATGCTCTTCACCTTGCACATCGTTCCTGCACTGGCCAAATGTCAGTACTCAGCAGGTCCCAAATCCCATATAGGCAGTCAGTCCCATTGGGCATCGCTTTTGATCAGGTTTTGAGTTCAGTTCTCTGGCTGCTGTAACAAATTGCCACCAATGTAGTAGCCTAAACAACACAGATACTTTACCTTACAGTTGTGTAAAGCAGAAGTCTGACGTGGGTCTCACTGAACTAAAATCCAGACGTCACCAGGGCTGCGTTTCTTCCAGAGTACCTAGGGAAGAGTTCCTCACCTTTCCGAGCTTCTAGGAGCTGCCCCCAGTTCTTGGCTCATGGCTCCTTTCCATCTCCCAACCCAGCAATGGGGGATTGAGTCATTCTCACATTGAATCACTTGCTCTTATTTTCTGCCTTCTTCTATCACTTTTAAATATATATATATATATATATATATATATATATATATATATATATCTTTATTGATTTCAGAGAGGAAGGGAAAAAGAGATAGAAACATCAGTGATGAGAGAGACTCATGATCAGCTGCCTCCTTCACGCCCCATACTGGGGATTGAGCCCACAACCCAGGCATGTGCCCCGACCAGGAATTGAACCATGACCTCCTGGTTCATAGGTCGATGCTTAACCAGAGACACATTGGCTGGCCATGAAGAACCCTTCTGATTATATGGGCCCACCTAGATAATCGAGGATAATCTCCTCATTTCATGGTCATCAATCTTGATGATTAGCAACTTTAATGCCATCTGTAATCTTAACTTCCCTTTGCCATGTAACCTAGCATGTTCATAGATTTCAGGGATTAGACCATGGACATTTGTGTGTGTGTGGGGGGGGGGGCGATATTCTGCCCATTACTAGGGATATAGATGAGGAAAAGTAAACAAATAAAATACAGTGAATGACAGATAATGGGAAAAGTAAAGCAGGAAAGTGCAGAGGATTTGCCAGACATGGGTATGTTTTTTTCTGTAAGTTGATCAGAGACAGTCTCATGACTAGGGGACATCTTAGTAAAGATCTCCAAGTGGTAAAGAAACTAGCCATGAAGCAATTTTGGGGGGTTGGGGAAGGGGAGTTTCAGGCAAAGGGAATAATAGAGGTCAAGGCCCAGAGCAGGAGCATGCTAAGTGTGTCAGAGGATTACGAAGGAAACCCGTGTAGCTAAAGCTCCCTGAAGTAGGGAGGAAATGAGAGAAGATGACAAGGTCAGGGAGGGAGCAGTGAGCATCACCTCAGACTCTGTAGGCCATTGAAAAGGACTTTGGATGGACTCAACTTAAAAGGTGGTGGTGGTGGTGATGGGGGGCGGGTTGCAATAATGTAGACACCTTGACTGTCATCTAGAAAAGTTGTTTGGTGAAGCAATACAACTGTGAAGTAAGTCGGGTGCCCTTGGGTGAACCCCCACACTAACCACAGTTACCCTTCACTTGTCAAACTTTTGTTGGGCCCCACTGTGTCCAGGCACTGTGCTACCTGCTGCTGATGCAGACATGAGAGTGAGGCTTCCTTCTCCCTGGGCATCCACAGCCTGGTACAACAGGTGCAGCACAGTGTGATAAGCAGGGTAGGAAAGTTTTGTAAAAGGTAAAGTGTTAGTATAAAAGAAGAAATAAGCTTTTTTTTTTTTTTTTTTGGTAGACTGAGAAAACAGAACACAGATTTACCGGGTTGGAATCTGCTTCTACCATGCACTAACTGATGACTCTGAATTTATGAGCTTCCACTCCCTATGTGGAGAGGATGACAGCACCCACGTGTGGAAGAGTTTTGTCTTCAGGCTGCACTTCCTGGTTCCCTGCAGTGAGGAGGGACCACATGTCAGGTTGTGGCCAATAGCAAGTGGGGAAGTGGTGGGATGCTACTCAGAGGCCTGGCCCCCAAACATCCCTGCAATCCTCCACGCACTGGCCCCTTCTACACACAAAGCCCAGATGGTTGAGACAGTGACCAAAGGGGCTTGCAACCCTGCGCTCACTGCTTCAAGGTGAGCCTCCAGGAGCCCGTGCTCCAGACCTCACATGGAGCAGGAAACAGACCTGCTGCAGTCTGGGGCTGCTTATTGCAGCCACGGGCCCATCCTCATTAGCACGCCACCCGAGGCTGCTGAAATGCAGCAGTGAGATTAAAAGCATGTGAGATGCCCTCAATAACCCGTAGCCATGATGCTATCATCATCGCCATGATCTTCAGACAGGGCACACTCTAGAGCTGGGGACTGAGGGGGTTTGCTGGGTGGGTGGGAGGTGAGAGGCTAGAGTTTTGAGCAGAGAGTAAAAAATGGCAACGAGAGGGAAAGGGGGAAGGTGAGAGACAATGTAAGAGAGGGGCGAGGGAGAAAAATTGACAGGGGACAAAGAGAAGCGAGAGTTGTCTAAACTGTGGACAGAGCAGCTGCCCTGGAAATGCCTCCTTGCCTCCCCGTGCCCGGCCTCTGGGGAGCGTGGCTGCGCGGCCAAGGCCACTGCGCCTGCCCACAGCTGCTGTGAGCCTCGCCGAGGTGTCTCCCTCAGCTGTTCCAGATCCAGACGGAGAAACTAAAGGCCTGGTGTTTGAATTTGTTTTAGCCCCAAGGCAAGATCCTTCCTGGACACTTGTTTGTACTATTTGAAATGTGTTTCTTTTATCACCTTCCGGTCACAGGAACCGTCTAAATGGAGGCAGGATCGGAAAGGGAGCAGAAAGCTCCACAAAGCAGCGGCCAAGCAAACAAAGGACAGAGGCGTTCTTTGTCTCCCCGGGTGGTGCCGGAACAAAGGACAAATGCGAAGAAGAGGGCTAGCAAGGCTGCAGAGGACGTTTTCCTCCGTGCCCCTCTGTGCAACACAGGCGTTTCTCCAGCGGAGGGGCTCAACCTGTGGCCGTGGGATCGTTTTTCTCTGTGCAGAGCCGGCCGGCCTGGGAGCAGAGGCAGCCTTGACCTCTTTCGCACCATCATCACACTGACAGAGTGGCCTCCTCCAGAGGAGATCCTGTACATACAAGGGCACCGCCTGTTTGTCTCTTTGCTAAAGTTACTGAAGTTCAGCTAACCAACAAGTCATTGTTCTGCGGCCCCTGTAAATGTGGTGGAGCTTTGGGGAGAGTTAAGTGAAAGATTTTGCTTACGTGCTGAAAAGGAACCATGTGCACCACTGGAAAACAGACACAAGCTGACGGGACCAAATCAACCTCATTTATTCTAGAAACCTTATCCCACAGAAAGCACAGGTCAGAAAAATAGAGCAGTTGATGTTCCCAGGAAAAAGGACCACCCGTGCCTGAACAGGACATAACTAAAACAAAGAAAACCAGATCCAGAGGGAAAAACAAATGTGGATGCATGTGAAATGTGTGAAACCGTGACAGTGAGATGTTAGAGTTCTACCCTCCAATACTCTTCTGCCCCGGTCTTCCCCTACTACCTCTTTGTCTTGATGTTTTTCCAGGTTGACTTGCCAATCAACAAGCATTTGCGAGCAATGCCTCTTGCCAAAGGACCCATTTTGACCAGGCCTCAACTTCGTTCTAAAAGAGTATAAATTAAAGCACGTTAGCCGTGCCATTTTCCTGGAGAGGAAATCAGATCTCCTTTTGTGTATCTGTAAATCAAAACCTACTTGTCTATGGCACACTCCCAGACGTGCCCAAACAAAACCCAGGCTGGCTTGGCTGGGATGAGGGCTAAGCACACAGAGATCTATTCACGCCTTGGGACTTCATGAGAATTGTGTGGTCCAACCAAGGTCAACAAGATGACCTCAGCCTGATTTCAAAGGTGACCTTTTTTTTTTAATCCTCACTTGGGGATACGTTTTCATTGGTTTTTATAGAAAGAGACAAAGGGATCCCATATGTGCACCAAACAGGGACTGAACCTGCAATCTAGGTATGTGCCCTGACTGTGAATCGAACCTGCCACCCTTCAGGTATGGAAGGCTGCTCACAGGTGAGGAAGGGCTCAAAGGTTACTGTTTTAAAGGTACAGTTCACAACTACTATATATATATATATATATATATATTTAAAACAAATACTCAGAGATAAGAAACAAGCATAGGAGGACATATACAAGCTAATTGGTGGTCATATCTCTTTAAGATATGCATTTGATGTTATATAGTAAATTGCCTGTAAAGCCTAATTTTTTTTACAGAGCCACCTATACTGCAGGATTTTACGCAGAGTATGCACTATGGAAAAC
The DNA here is from genome assembly GCF_000147115.1 of Myotis lucifugus. Classification (NCBI taxonomy): domain Eukaryota; kingdom Metazoa; phylum Chordata; class Mammalia; order Chiroptera; family Vespertilionidae; genus Myotis; species Myotis lucifugus. Next base: position 2,837,163 of record NW_005871048.1, read on the forward strand.
TCCCCGAAATGTCTATAAATATCATTAATATTTAAATGCACAAATTTCTTCCATGTTTTAGCTGGCATCATCTCTGGGGAAAGTTTTGTTCCTTTTTTTCCTTTAGCTTCCTTCCTTCTTTCTTTTTTTTCCTCTCTTTTCCTATTTCTTCTCTTTCCTATGTGCTTTGTTGTTGTTTTTATCCCTTTTTTATGAAGGGAAGGGAAATGGAAAGATGCTAACATTTATTGAGTCCTACGTTGATGACAAGTGTTTTCCAGGAGTTGTTTAGCAATCATAGTGATCCCTTCCCTCGGCTTCATCTGAAAAATCCTGCCATGCTTCCAGTGAACTCATGCTTAACCGAGATGGATTTTTTAAAGTAACAACGGCAATGTATGAAGTGCCATGTTTTGAGATGTCCAAGTCCTCTGGATGGCTTAATATATCCAACCACATCTAAAAAGCTGCCCCACCTCTGTGACTTGCAGAGCATACATTTGTTTTTGATATAAAGTGCACACACACGCACAAGCATACACACATACACACAAATACATGCCCTTTCTTTTCATTCTGTAATTGGTATGCCCAGTTTTATTGGTTGGTTGTGCGCTCTGTTTCTCTCCTTACAGGACTTAATTAGCCTCTGGAATAAGATGCGCCTAATTAAGCAGCCTAGACAAGCGGCCTCTCCATCCTCTGAATCCCATTCTCTGGCCTTCCCCTGCCTCCTCCTGCCCTGACCCACTGGCTGCAGGTCTCAACCCTCCATCTCACAGGGGCCAGGAGCGGAGGCAGGGAACCCGGTCTGAGGAAGGGAGGAAGGAGTCCGTAATTGCTCAGTGTTTTCCCAGAGGGATATTTATTTTTCTTTCAGATTAAACATCGAGGGAATGAGACAGTTGCTTCAATGAAAACAGGTTGGATTTATTTAAAGGATTATGTGGAATCTTGGGAAATGAATAGTGTCCCTTATCTGCGCCGGTTTTAACCTGGACGTGGCCCATGCTCCCTGCACACCTTCCCAGGCAGCCTGTGCCCTTGCAACCCTCGGGATCCGGCCCGCTTCGCAGACGCGCTCTTCCTAAGGAGTTTGGCATTCTTTCCCCGATTCCATTCGCTCTTCCCCAGGTTATTCCTTCCAGGCAATTCCTTCCTCTTGCTTCATCATACTTTCTCCCTAGAAAGAACGAGAAGTTTAACCTTCAAATACGCTTTGCCCAAATAAACTTTCAGTGCAAATGTTTCACTTTTTACCAAAATGGTAAAAACGAGGAGGAGGAGGACGAGATGCATGTGGGGAAATTCATTCCTCCCGGGCGGGTGCATGCCCTCGCGCTCCACAGGTGCTCTCCCTTCACCTTCTATGGATAATAACTCGCACCTGCTGAGCTACTGGTTCACAAAAATCAAAGAAACGGACTATCTTATCCTCATCTGGTGGACGGAAACTGAGGCGCAGAAAGGTTAAGAGGAGTGCAGACCGTAACTGACTGAAAATCCATCTCTCCCCAACCAGACTCCCGCTTGTGCCCAGACGGCTCGGGAAGGCTGCCCCCCACCCCCACCCCCGCCCCTTAATGCAGCCGCCAGTGCGCATGCTCAGACGCTCGGAGAGCCGCGTGTCCAGGTGGAAATCGTGGCCGCAGTCGTCTCCCTGCTTATATAGAACCTGCCCTCGCCGCCTTTGCGTGGAGCAACTCATTTCAGGGATGGGGCGGCTGAGGCGGAGGTCCGGTCACTGAGGCTGTTTGTGCAAACTGTCCTCGATGGAGCAGGTGTCCTCTCTTTTCCAGGACATCGTAAGGTGAGGTGGGGAATCCCCAAGGAAGACACAGCACGAAACATGTCCTAAATGTGCCTAGAAGCACAGTCCTTGCTCTGCCTGACGCTGGGAGATGCGCGTCTTGGCGACCTGGTTGTAGCAGTGTTTCCATGGTGTGCATATGAATTAGTTAGAAGGCTTTTTCTTTTTCCTAATTCTAGACAGAACAGCTCCTCCGGGACGCGGTGCGGCAGAGAATGCCTGTAGAGTGACGACAGGCCTGAGAGGTTCCGGGGGAGGCGATGCACTTGGGTAAGTGATTTAACCTCTCCCAGCCTCGGGTTTCTAATCTGCAAAATGGGTCTGATATCTGCCTGGCGGTGTTACGGGATCAGAGAGGAGGCTAGTGCTGGGTACAGCGGACGTGCGTGGTCAGTGGCGGCTGTTACGTATTATCCTGTTACCTCTTATGAGAAGTAGTCTCATCTTGGGCACGTTTTTAACAGCAGTGTAGCCTATTTCTTCCTCTGTTACGCGAAAATAAATATTCTTCTTCCTATAAAACCTAGCCCAGTGGCAGACACTCAATGGCTTCTCAATATGTGACGTAAACTTATCCTACCTGGGCCCTGCCCTCCCACTGGGAGCGCCCTCAACCCACCGGCCCCAGTGCTGGAGAAAATGCACACATTCCAAGGGCAAGAAAACCTCACACTTTGTGAACCTTCTTTTCCCTTTTATTTGAGCTAATTGCTTTCTCCTGGGTTTGCTACGCTTATCCATCTAGTCTCACGCAGGCCAGTGAGGAGCTGGTGGTTGAATTTCCATTTTTAGAGTTTAGAGCACACAGCACACTGTGATTGAAGATCCTTCCTGACGTTACTCAGAAACGAATGCACAGCAACTAATGTGCTCGCTGAGCCCCCACTGCACTCCCAAGGCCTGAAGTCTGTGTCCTCTCGCAGGTGCTAATTATAGCTGCCCTGATACTGGGCCAGCAGCTCCCTGTAATTCTACTTGGTACAGAGTACCTGTCAGCGCCCAACAGAATCAAATAGTTGTTCTTTCCTCCTTTTCCTTTCCTCCCCTTTCCCCGGCCCCAAAGCACAGGGCTGTGGGTTAGGGAAAACAATGAGCCCACTTTTGCTTGTATAAGTTCCAGCCGGGTCTTGGCACAGGGGGTCAGCTCCCTGAGGCAGAGCTGGTGGAAACTGGACTGTTGACAGCTTCTTCGTGACACTTTGTTTCTGGGCCTTTCCACGCAGGGTCACACAAAAACAAATGTCTGAACAGATTTTCTTTCTAAACTTCCTGTAGATGTTAACATCTGGGTCTTATAGACACCTATACCGTACAAGTGAAGTGGTGAATTTTTATCTGGCAGCTTTGCCATCCCAGGCAGACATTATGCCCATACCAACTTTTTTTTTACAGAATCTGAAATAAAACTATGTGCAAAATTCATCGAAGGTTTTACACATCACATAGCAAAGACAATGTAGTTATGTAATTTTTATTTTTTAAAAAACACACTAAACTGTTCTTTTTAGCTCCAAATTACTAGTTTTCGGAATTTAAAGAAAATTCTGAAAACACTATACAGTCAAAGTCCCCAGGTTCCTTTTATTCGGGTGCAGAAATGGAGTTACTGTGAACGGAGTCGTGGGAAAGCTATCTTATTACAAGCCATTTCCATGTGACCTTTGCTGTATTTGAAGTTGACACCTAGACATTTTATGTGCAGCTGGTGCCCTCTAGTGGTGGGGGAAGTCTCTAGCCATGTATTGTTCCATTTTAAAGCTAAAGAAGTCCACTCTTCCTAGTTTATCCTATGCCAGATTTACAAGGAGGGAAGAGAACACAGAGAAGCTGGAAGGGAAGAAGGTGCCTTGGGGTTCCTTTGTAAATCATAAGGCAAGTCCCAGCAGACATCGTTGGGCTTATAAAATAAGGGTTTGAAATGTCTAGGAGGTTTGACGTTTCTCCCATAAATGAGGACACTTGTCTGCCAGGTATCTCTGGGAACCTCCCTTGTGTGGGAACAGAGTTTTTCTGGTCTGCCTCAGATAATTCAGATATGCTCCAAAAAATGGCACGATTCCTCTTGGCCCAGAGAGACACTGGAATAATGAGGCAGAACAACCGTTTCACAGTCTCTAGCCAGAATGGATAGAATAGGGCCCTCTTGTGAGCTGAAACGCCTTCAAGCCAGCAGATCTCCACCTAGGACTCCTATACACACACCCACTGTCCAAAGCCTTTCTTCCCATCAAAACGGCTCCTTGGCCTGCAGGAGCATCTTTGCTGAGGTGGCATCATCACTTAGCTATGGGACGTCTTCCATTCATCTGTCCCGGCAACTGCTGCCTTAACCCCCGCCTGGATCCTTTCCCATTGAGAATGTCTTCGTATCTTCCAAGTTGGGTTCTCTCTCCCCTGCTAATTCATCTTTCACGCTGTTACAAGCTGTTTTTCTAAAAAGCACTTTATGATCTGGTGATCTTATGGAAAACGATAATAACATGAAGTGACCCCAGCCCACTTCTTCCGCCTCTCCTCCTGTACCCAACACTCTCATCTTCCTGTCTCACCTGTGCTTTGCCCTCTGTGTGGAAGGTTGCAGAGCCCTGGCCATCCTTCCTCACCTGCAAGTGCCGTCTTTTCTAGGAAGCATTCCCAGCATCCTAATGGCTCCCACCCATGGTCCCACACCATCCGCTTCAGCAGCAATGCAGGTCAGAGGAGTCTTGCTATCATTTGCTTATGCATTGTCTCCACTTTGACCTCCACCAGGGCAAAACTCCAGGCTTATTCTTTTTTTAATTTAAATTATTTTCTGTATTAATGTTATACAACACTATACACAAAAATACTATGCACAAAAATTTGCTAAAACTAGAGCAGTATAACTGAACATGTTTTAAAATTCATATTGAGATATTGACATGCAACATTCGTTTCCAGTGTACAACAGAATGATTAGATAGTTGTATAGATTGCAAAATAATCCCCACAATAAGTCTAGTTAACATTCATCACTATATGTAGTTGTTGTTGTTTTTTTCTTGTGATGAGAACTTTAAGATCTGCCCTTTTAGCTTCTTTCACATATATGATACAGGATCATGAACTACAGTCACCATGCTGCACATTACATCTCCGTGACTTATTTTATAGTTGGAAGTTTGTACCTTTTGACCACCTTCACTCATTTCACCCACCCCCATTTCCTGCCTCTGGCAACCACCAATCTGTTCTCTGTATCTGTGAGCTCGGTTTTTAAGGTTTGTTTCTTTTTTAAGATTCCACATATAAGTGAGATCATATGTTATTTGTCTTTCTCTGACTTGTTTCACTAAGCATAATCGGGCTCATTCTTCTCATATGTCCCAAAGTTGCCTGGCCTGTAGCAGTCAGTACACATACACAGAAAGAAAAGGAAAGAAAAAGAAAGGGTTTTGTACAATTTCGAAAGACAGCTTCATTTTATCTATAGCTCAGCAGTCAAAATAAAAAGAGCATGCATCTCAGCCTCTGGTGGGACATGGTTTGAGTCTTCCTGCCAACTCTCACAAGCTGGGTGCCCTTAGACAAGTAATTAACCTTTCTCAGCCCGTTTTTCACTGTAAGATGGGGGTGATAGTACCTTCTATGCAAAGTGAACACTGAGTTAGGGTGTGTATGTAACGTGCCTAGGAGACCTCAGCAGGGAGATTTTTCTGTATCCATCGGACATGTAATGTACATATGGATGTGATTGAGAGGATTTGATCTTCCTGAAGCAGCAGTGGAAACTCAGAAAATCTAGTTAATGGTCTCTCTGATCTCATGCTGAATATATCTGTACTTTCCACCCTGACTCCATGTACATTTTCACTTGCATTTGGCATAGAATGATGATTTTTTTAAAAACAAATGGAAGCTTATTCAAGGGGCAATTATTACTTCATGGAAATGTTCGTCTACCATTCCTTAGTTTCATACTAAGAAGCAGGGGGAGGTGTGTTTTTACTACTAGGCAATTTAATCATTTTTCCCCCTCTCACCTTCTGTATATCCCTGGGGCCAACTCAGCTGAAAAAATAATAAAATCATATACTCAGACCTCTACTTCATCATCTTGTCTCAGAAACTCCCGCTGGCAACACACATTTCACATTCCCAAAGTGGGGTGTTCTGAAAGAGACAGACTCCAGCTCCCCCTAATTTACTGCCCTCCCCACAGCATCAGATTCATAAACCATCGCCTGGGTGGCTGGCTGCCTCACTGTCTTCAGGCTGAGCACAGGGGGTTCAGGAAAGAGACATTACTTGCCAAGGCCCTGCTGACAAGAATACTTGCCCACACCCTCTGAAAGCATTTAACATAGGCAAAGACGCAGGGGAAAAAGACCCGGCTTGCCAACAAACCATTACGCAAATCTAAAAACGGGGTATTAAGTTTTGCCCTGTAAGTGTTCTTTCCATGACAAGCTCTGTTAATTGGTGCTTCAGCTTTAAACCTACTTCAGTTTTTATGTTGCAGAAGAGACTTAAGAATCTAATTAGTTATGTTTGTTAGAAACGTTGGGAATTTTATTCCACCCGCTGTTTTCTTGTGAAATAAAGTAGTGATAAGGATTAAAGTTAGGGGAAGACTTTTAAGCTATTACATCAGGTCCTAATATATGACAGAGTGTTGGGATTTATCCTGGACATACCAGCTCTGCAAAGGCAGAAGGAAACTCATCTTTATACTCTTTGGGGAAAAGACTGGATGAAACAGCCCAGTAACAGGAAGATAAAAGAGAATAATAGGTCATCTAAGAAGTGACAGACACAGTCAGCTGCCTCTGCACTGGGTGCTGGGGTGGGTTAGTTCATGTGAGCACTGTAAGAACTGTTTCTCGCCCTGGCCCGTGTTTCTCAGTGGTTAGAATGTCGGTCCAGCACCAAAGTCTTGGGTTTGATTCCCGGTCAAGGGCACAAACCTGGGTTGCAGGTTTGATCCCAGCCCCGTCAGGGCACATGGGAGGCAACCAATCTCTCCCTCTTCCCTTCTCCCCCCTCTCCCCCTTTCCCCTTCTCACCCTCTCCCCGTCTCCTTCTCTCCTTCTTTCCCTCCCTGTCTCTACCCCTTAACTCCCAACCCATCTCCCCCTTCCGCTCTCTTAAAAATTCATGGAAAAAATATCCTTGGGTGAGGATTAACAAAAAAAAGAACTGTTTCTCAGTTTGTTACATAGCATTGTGGGTCTCATGGGCACAAGCCTTGTTGGCTTTCAAAGCCATAGTTTGGGGAGCTCTTCTCTCATCATGGGTCTTAAAAGTTGGGGTGCCAGAAATGGGGTTCCAGTTTTTCATTTCTCAGGAAGAAGCTTGAGGTTGTAAATTCTCTCCCAATTTTGGGTCACGGCACAGGGGATGAGATTTAATGTGAGATTGTCTCAGCCTCTCCTACCAGCCTCAATGTGGGGTTTTGTGGGGTTTTCATTTGCCCATTTATAGGTGTCATTCAGCTAGCTTTTGCTTTGTCTCCCAGGGGAAATTGCTCCAATGTAGCTGTACTTTGGTGTGTCTCTGAGAGGTCAGTTCAGGATCTATGTCAACATCTTTTTTTTTTTTTTAGTTTTATTTTATTGTTTAAAGCAGTGGTTCTCAACCTTCCTAATGCCGCAACCTTTAATACAGTTCCTCATTTTGTGGTGACCCCCAACCATAAAATTACTTTCGTTGCTACTTCATAACTGTAATTTTGCTAGTGTTATGAATCGTAATATAAATATCTGATATGCTATATGTGTTTTCCAATGGTCGCAACCCACAGGTTGAGAACCACTGGTTTAAAGTATTACAGATAGTAGTACATATGTCTCCCTTTTCCCCCATTGACCTCCCCCCAGCCACCCCCACCCCCTGGCACATGCCCTCACCCCCCCCCCTAGTGTCTGTGTCCATTGGTTATGCTTATATGCATGCATACAAGTCCTTTGGTTGATCTCTTACCCCCACCTCCCACCCCGCCCCTGCCTTCCCACTGAAGTTTGACAGTCTGAACTAGAACATTTTTTTCAATTATAGTTGACATATAATATTGTATTAGTTTCAGGTATCCAACATACTGATTAGACATTGATATAACTCATGAAGTGATCACCCAGATAAGCCTAGCACCACTGGTACCATGCATAGTTATTACAGTATTACTGGCTATATTCCCTCTGTGGTGTTTTACATCCCTATGACTGTTTTTATAACTGGAAATTTGTACTTCTTAATTCCTTCAACTTTTTTCCCAGCCCCCAATGCCCCTCCCATATGGAAGCCATCAGTTTGTTCTTTTTATCAATGAGTGTGTTTGTTTTGCTTGTTTTTTTATTTTTCAGATTCCACGTATAAGTGAAATCATATGGTATTTATCTTTCTCTGTCTGACTTTTTTCATTTAGCATAATACCCTCTAGGTTCATCTATGTTGTTGCAAATGTCAAGATTTCATTCTTTTATATGGCTAATATTTCATTGGATATATGTACCACTCCTTTATCCATTCATCTAGTGAGGGACACTTAGGTTGCTTCCATATATTGGCTATTGCAAATAATGCTGCAGTGACCATAGGGATGCATATATCTTATGGAATTCGTGTTTTGGATTTCTGCGGATAAAAACTCAGAAGTGGAATTTCTAGATATATGGTAGTTATATTTTTAATTTTGGGGGAAACCATACTTACTGTTTTCAATAGTGGCTGCACCAATAGTGCACAAGGGTTCCCTTTTCTTCACATCCTTGATAACACTTGTTTGTTGTTGACTTATTGATGGTAGTCATTTTGACAGATGTGAGGTAATATCTCATTGTGGTTTTAATTTACATTTCCCTGTTGATTACTGATGTTGAGCATCTTTTCATCTGCCTGTTGGTCACCTCTTTGGAAAATGTCTGTTCTCTGGCCATTTTTTAATTATATTATTTGGTTTTTTAGTGTTAAGTTGTATGAGTTTCTTTTTAAAAATCTTTTTGTATGAGTTTCTTATATATTTCTTATTTTAAACTCTTATCAAATGTATCACTGGTGAATATTTTCTCCCATTTAGTAAGTTGTTATTTCATTGGGTTGATAGTTTCCTTTGCTGTGCAGAAACTTTTTAGTTTGATGGAGTCCAATTTATAATGTTTCTTTTGCTTCCCTTGCTAGAGGAGACATCCAAAAAAAGTATTGCTAAGAGTGATATCAAAGTTTATTGCCTGTTTTCTTTTCTAGGATTTTTATAGTTTCAGGTATTACATTTAAATCTTTAACCCATTTTAAGTTTATTTTTCTATATAGTGTAAGAAAATGATCCAGTTTTATTCTTTTGCATGTCTGTCCAGTTTTTTTCAACACCATTTATTGAAGAGAATGTCTTTACCTCAATGTATATTCTTGCCTCCTTTGTCATAGATTAATTGACCATATAAGCATGGATCGCTTTTCTTTTCTTTTTTTCTTTTTCTGGGCTCTCTTTCTGTTCCATTGATCTATGTGTCTGTTTTTATGCCAGTACCTTGCTGTTTTGATTACTGTAACCTTATAGTATTGTTTGATATCAGGTAGCATAATGCCTCCATCTATATTGTTCTTTCTTAAGATGCCTTGGCTCTTCAGGGTCTTTTGCGGTTTCATATACTTTTTTTGGATTATTCATTCCAGTCTTGTGAAAATGCCATTGATATTTTGATAGGGATTGCATTTCATCTGTAGATTGTTTTGAGTACTATGGGCATTTGAATGATGTTAATTCTTCCTATCCAAGAGCATGGTATATCCTTCCATTTATTTGTACCTTCTTCAATTACTTTTTTCAGTGCCTTATAGTTTTCTGAGTATAGGTCATTTACCTACTTGGTTACATTTAATCCTAGGTAATTTATTATTTTTTGATGCAATTTAAAATTGGATTTTAAAAATTTTCTCTTTCTGATAGTTCATTACTGGTGTATGAAAATGCAACCAATTTCTGAATATTAATTTTGTATCTTGCTTTGCTGAATTCATTTATTAGGTCTAATTTTTTGGTGGAATCTTTAAGGTTCTCTGTATATATCATGTCATCAGCAAATCATGACAGTTTTATTTCTTCCTTTCCAATTCATATGCCTTTTATTTTCTTGTATGATTGATGTGGTTAGGACTTCCAATACTATGTTGATTAAGTGATGAAAGTGAACATCCTTGTCTTGTTCCTGACATTAAAGAAAAAGTTTTCAGCTTTTCACCATTGAATATGATATTAGCTGTGTGTTTGTCATATATGGTCTTTATTATGTTGAGGTATGTTACCTCTATCCCCACTTTGCTGAGAATTTTTATCATAAATGGATGCTAATATTGTCATATGCTTTTTCTGCATCCATTTATATGAGTACATGATTTTTATCCTTCATCTTGTTTGTGTTGTGCCACATTCATTGATTTGTGGATATTAACCAACCTTGTATCCAGGGAATAAATCTCACTTGATCATGGTGTATGATCTTTTTAATGTATTACTTGATTCAGTTTGCTAATATTTTATTGAGGATTTTTGCATATTCATCAAGGACATCGGCCTGTAATTTTCTTTTTTATAGTGTCTTTGTCTGGTTTTGGTATCAGGGTAATTCTTGTAAAGTGAGTGGGAGCTTTCCTCTTACATTTTTTCGGAATAGTTTGGGAAGGATAGATATTAATGAATTTTCTTTGAATATTTGGTAACATTCACCTGTGAAGCTGTCTGGTCCAGGGCTTGTTTGTTGGGAGTTGTTGTGTTTTTTTATTAATGACTCAATTTCAGTTATCAGTCTGTTCAGATTTTTTGTTGTTTTTTTCCTGATCCAGCCTTGTAAGATGGTATGTTTCCAGAAATATGTATTTCTTCCAGGTTGTCTAATTGGTTAGCATATAATTATTCACAATATTTTCTTATAATCCTGTTTATTTCTGTGCTGTCTGTTGTCACTTCTCCTTTTACATTTCTGATTTTATTTTGGGGGGCCTTATCTTTTTTTTCTTGGTTGGCTAAAGGTTTATCAGTTTTGTTTACCTTTTCAAAGAGCCAGCTCTTGATTTCATTTATCTTTTGTATTGTTTTTTTTAGACTCTATTTTATATATTTCCACTCTAACCTTTATTATTTTCTTCCTTCTACTCAGCTTGGACTTTTTTTTAGTTCATTTAGGTATAAGGTTGGACTGTTTGAGATTTTTCTTGTTACTTGGGGTAAGCTTACATTGCTACAAATTTTCCTCTTATTACTGTTTTGTCTGTGTCCTATAGATTGTAGATTATTCTATTTTCATTTGTTTCAAGGTATATTGATTTCTTCTTTGATCTCATTTTTAACCTACTAATTGTTTAGTAGCATATTATTTAGCTTCCATGTGTTTGTGTGTTTTTTAATTTTCTTCTAAGCGTAAACATCATCTTCCTACTTTTGCTTTTTACCCTTTTTACTAGCTTTGTTGATTAATCCACTATTTTTACTAAGTGTTTGCCTTTATCACTTAGCATTTTTTCTTTCCTATATTTTCTTATTTATATTTTGGATCTTTTCTACTTAAAGAAGTCCCTTTGACATTTCTTGTAATACTGGTTTAGTGGTGATAAACTTCTTTAGCTTTTTCTTGTCTAGGAACTCTTATCTTTCCTTTGAGTCTAAATGATAGTTTTGCTGGGTAGAGTAATCTTGGCTGTAGGTCTTTGCTTTTCATCACTTTGAATATTTCATGTCAATCTCTTCTGGCCTGCAAAGTTTCTGTTGAGAAATCAACTGACAGTCTTTTGGGAACTCCTTTGTACATAACTAACTGCTTTTCCCTTGTTACTTTTATTATTCTCTCCTTGTCTTTAACCTTTGGCAATTTAATTATGATGTGTCTGGGAGTGGGTCTCTTTGGGTTTTTCTTGTTTGGGACTGTCTGTGCTTCCTGAACTTGTATGCCTATTTCCTTTGCCAGATTAGGGAAGTTTTCAGTCTTTGTTTCTTCAAATTGATTTTCTATCCCTTGTTCTCTCTATTTTCCTTCTTGTGCCCCTATAAAGTGAATGTTGGCATGCTTGACAGTGTCCCAGATGTCCTTTAAACTATCCACATTTTAAAAATTCTTCTGTCTTTTTACTGTTCCAATTGGGTGTTTTCCCTACCTTGTCTTCCAAATCACTATCTGCTGTTGATTCCTCTATAACAGCGGTTCTCAACCTGTGGGTCGCGACCCCTTTGGCGGTCGAACGACCCTTTCACAGGGGTCGCCTAAAACCATCCTGCATATCAGATATTTACATTACAATTCATAACAGTAGCAACATTACAGTTATGAAGTAGCAACGAAAATAATTTTATGGTTGGGTCACAACATGAGAAACTGTATTTAAAGGGCCAGAAGGTTGAAAACCACTGCTCTATAATGTAGTCTTCATATCAGTTATTGCATTCTTTATTTCTGACTGGTTCATTTTATGGTTTCTTTTTTGCAGTTCATACTGAGTTCATTTATTCTTCCCCTAAGTTCATTGAGCATCCTTTAACCAGTGTTTTGAACACTCCATCTGGTAGATTGTTTGTCTCCATTTAGTTTAGTACTTCTCCTGGAGTTTTGTTCTGTTCTTTCATTTGAGAAATGTTTCATTGTCTCTTCATTATGGCTGCTTGTGTTTGTTTCTATGTACAGGGTGTCCCCCAAAAATGTATGTACAATTTGAATAATTATTTATTCCAATGAGTTAAACCTGAAAAGAAAGAAACATTGCAATTAATAATTATTCAAAGCATGTATACATTTTTGGGGGACACCCTATATTAGGTAGATCTGCTACATCTCCAAGTCTTGGCAGAGTGCTCTTATGTGGTAGGTACCCCGTGGGGCCAGTAGCAGTGTACCTGTTCACCTGATCCAAGTGCTCCAGGGGTGTCCCTTGTGGGGGTTGTATGTGCCCTCCTGTTGTAGTTAAGCTTTGATTTCAGGTGGCACATAAGTGGGTGAGGTTAACCCTCAGGATAATTGGCTGTAAGGGCTGGTTAGGACTATAGCTGACATGCTGTTATGCAGGGGCTAACCCATGGGATGGGAGGAGTCACTTTAACAAGGTTCTGGCGCCAGCCAAGTCCACCCTTTTGGGTGCTTTGTTTGGGGAACCGCTTGGGTGGTGCTCTGGTGTGACCTGAAGCAGGTGTTAGCATGGAGCCTCTGAGGCGGGGCTCTACTGCAGGCCAAGGTCAGCCAACACTTATGTCTGGCTCTGGGCCATCTCGTTGGAGCTACAAAGTGATCTATGGTTGGCTGCCACTCGTGCTGGGATTAGAGGTACGTGGGAGAGGCTACACTGTGAACCAAGGCCAGCTGCCAATCGTGCCCGGCTGGGGCCCCTTTAGTGGGCAGCATGATGTGAGCTGAGTCCAGCCATTACTTGTGCTGGACTTGTGGCCACTTAGTTGAAGCTACATTCCAAGCCAACACTGGCTGAAGCTTATGCCGAGTTTGGGGCCACCTGATGGGAGTTACAATGCAAGCTGAGACTGGTAGCCTCTCGTGCCAGGCTTGGGGCCACTTAGCAAGAGGTACAGGGCATGCTGAGGCCAGGTCAGGCCAGTTTAGGGTTTGTGCATTTTTGAGAGATTTTAGGAAAGTCCTCAGCATGGGCCAAGGCGAGCCACATGTATGGAAAAGCCGCTGGAAGTGGCTCAGGCTGTACGTATGAGCTGGGTCAGGTGGCGGCTCAGAGAATCATGAGGGGTGGGGGGCAAACAGTGTTAGCCAGGTTAATGCCCATACCTGCCAGCTGGTTTGGGGAATAAAGGGACAATAAAGGAAAAGTAGTGCCTGCCAGTGCTTTTGACCTTAGAGAGAGTTGCACTGACCCTTGCCCCTCCAGCCCTTGCCCTGAATGTAGTCAATTCAATCCCACCCTGTATCTCCCTGGTGCTTTTCAAGTGGCTGCCTCAATACTGGACCCAGAGCAAGTGAGGTTGTGCATGTCCCTGTGTGTGTAGTCCAGGGGTGGGCAAACTTTTTGACTCGAGGGCCACAATGGGTTCTTAAACTGGACCGGAGGGCCGGAAAAAAAGCATGGATGGAGTGTTTTTGTGAACTAATATAAATTCAAAGTAAACATCATTACATAAAAGGGTACGATCTTTTTTTTTTTTAGTTTGATTCATTTCAAATGGGCCGGATTCGGCCCGCGGGCTGTAGTTTGCCCACGGCTGGTGTAGTCCCTCAGGAGGAATGCTTGGGACTTCAGCATCCCTCTGTCTCAGACACAACTCCCACTGGTTTTCACAGCTAGAAGTTATGTGGACTCCCCCTCTCTCCTGGCGGGGTGGGGGGAGGACCTCCAGAGCTGTCCCTCCCAATTCTTACCACACTGGGTTGGGACCTGTCTGTAGGAATTCTGTTCAGCTAGCCTTCAGGTGATTCTTAATAATGATTGTTCTATGCAGCTGGCCGGTTAGCTCAGTTGGTTAGAGCGTGGTGCTAATAGCTAATGATTGTTCTATAATTTAGTTGTAATTCTGATGTGGTTGTGGGAGGAGGCAAGCAGAGCATTTACTCCACCATCTTCACCAGAAGTCTGGAACCCCATTTTTAAAAATTAAGGTACAGTTGTCTTGTTTTATTAATGTATTAAGAATGAAACATGTTTTTAAATTGTATTATGTTGTAGTTCGGGTTGTTACTGATTTTGTTAGATTTCAAAGTTACATAGGTTTTGAACAATCAGTTCTAACCCTATCTTTTTCTATAACTCTGTTATTTCCAGCACATAATTATACAGAAATCAAAGGTCTTCAGGACTAAGTATATATGTGGTGAATTGTAATAGGAATGCCTGTGTAATCAAAACCATCCTTGAAAAATCCCTTCAGAAGGACCCATAGAGGCGATTGACCTGTCTCCTAGTAAGTCCAAAACAATTCCAGCATTAGGACAGATAATCTTAAGTAGGTGGCTAGTTTAATGGGTTACACTTTATGAAAAATTCTCATATTTAAACATCAGAAGCAGAAACAGTGTGGATACATATTCAAAATTAATAGGCTCATAGGAATATGTATCACTTCATGTATTTCTCATGACAGTCTTATGCCTTTGGTATCACAACTTTTATTTTACTGATGAAGAAAGTGAGGCTCAAATATATGGGAAAAAATGCTTAAAATTACTCTGCTTTCAACTGGTGAGCCCAAGTTTCAAATTCAGAGTTTCTAACCGAGAGCTCTTCCATTCTTTAATAGCTAATTTCAGCTGTTTAATTCTCAGTAGTTCAATATTCAACTTTCAGTAGCTCCCTTTTAGAAGTTTAATAGCTGTCTTGGCCAGTATTGTCTTTATATTAATTTAAACTTCTTCCTACATCATTAAATAAGTGATTTACTATCCTTTTAAAATCAGGCTTACATTTGATATTTTTAATGAGAAGAAATGAGAAGAAATAAAATATCCATTAAACAATCGTGCTGTCTGATACAGAAAGAATTCGGCTTGAGTTCTTTTATTTAAAAAAATTCTTAATTTAAAATTTTTAAATGTGAGTGTTTATAATTGTACCAGGCACTGAGTACATATAGCAACTATGGTGCTAGTGTTCAAAGGGATTATGTTCTAGTGGTATAACATTTTTTAAAATATGTGAAACAGAAGTATTTTAACTTATTTTGCAGGGATACAATAAGAATTTGGAACTATTCATCTAGTAAGGCCTAACACACAGAAACCTTTTGGTTAGTAGTAGTAGTTATTAAATTGATAAATAAATAATACTAATTAAACAGAACCACCACGGGCAGGTGGATTTTGAAATAATGGGCATCATGGTCATGAAGTTTAATCTGTACTCTAAAGAGTGGCTGCCCCAGAGCAAATGCCACCATCACCATCTACAATCAGAGCTACTGAAAGTAGCTTTTTCTCCCCAACTGACAAGTGAAAACCATAGAGGTGTGCAGGCTGAGGAGGTATGACCCGACTGTAATCAAGACCTATTTGCTTTACAGTTCTACTTGTTCTGATACTTTATATTGTAAATGAAGTTACTTGGAATTTCACAGATTTCTACAAAGCTAGAAGCATAAAACAGACTGTTAAATCTCAGAGGGAAGGCAGGGGTGTTGGGTGGGTGGGAAGAGATTAACCAAAGAACTTGTATGCATGTAACCCACGGGCACAGACAATAGTGTGGTGAAGGTCTGGGGTGGGGGGCAGTTGTGGGCTAGAAAGGGTCAATGGGGGAAAAAATGAGACATCTGTAATACTTTAAACAATAAGGGTGTTTTTTATGTATATTTAAAGCAATCATGGCTGAAAACTTTCCCCACCTGGGGAAAGAAATGGAAATCCATGATACCCAAAGGACCCCAAATAGATTGATAATATGTCCCAGGTAGGAATATATCGGGACATATTACCATTAAACTGTGAAATGTTAAGGAATAAGAAATTTTGAAAGCAGCAAGAGAAAAGTTACAAGGGAATCTCCTGAGACTATCGATGTTTTCTACACAGAAATGTTTCAGGCCAGGATAGGATCAGATGATACATTCAAAATATTGAGAGAAAAACTCAACCAAGAATCTATACCCAGCAAAGCCGTTATTCAGAAATGAAGGACAGACTTTCCTGAACAAACAAACGCTGAGGGAGACCTGCCTTGTGAGAAATGCTAAAGAAGTTCTTTGAGTGAAAGTGAATGGATGCTAATTAACATTACAAAAACAAAGTCATCTGAAATTTACTGGTAATATTAAATATGTAGTAAAAATTAGATTCTGTAAATGGTAATGGTGGTGCATAATGCGCTCACAACTCTAGTTTATAAAATGGGAGCTTCCTGTCAAGGTAGTGGAATAGGTAGTTGCATCTTCCCACAACCACATCAAAATTACAACCAAATAACAGGACAACCATCATTCAGAATTACCTGAAATCTAACTGAAGTCCTATAACTAAGGAAAGAAAGTAGTCACATAGAGACTAATAGGAGGGACATGTAATGGGCTGGTTCCACTCCCATGTGTGGTGGTTAACATTGGGAGGGTTATCTCCGTTTCAGAAGACCCCCTGAGGAATGAGGGGTCCCAGTCCCAGGTCCCAAGTCCCCCCACACCCTCCAGACCTGGATTCCAGTGCTGGATAGAGAAGGCCCCATAACTTCTGGTTGTGAAAATCAGCAGGGATTGTGGCTGAGACAGGGGCCTGCTGGTGTCCCAGGCATTCCTTTTAAAAGACCCTTGCACAGACTAATTCAGATTCACTTGCTCTGAGTTTCAGTGCTGGGGCAGCAGCTGGAAAGGTGCCAGGGAGGAACTAAATTGTCTGGCATCAGAGTAAGCCCTGGAGGGGCAGCTTTCTCCCAGACTCAAGTACTGGCAGAGGCCATTGTTCCTTTGCTGAACCCTCCCCTCCCCTCCTCCCCCACCATAGAACTGGCATATGGCACCATATCTGAGTCTCCATTCACCAGGCAACTGTTCACACCGCCCTAGTGATTTCCTGAGACCTTGTCCCATCCAACTTGCAGGCCCACCCAAGCCATTTCCAGGGGCTTTTCAATACAAATGACCTGTCCTAAAATCTCTCAAAGGTTCACAAACCCTAAACAAGCAGCCTCTGGCCTCAGGGAGTCCTGTACCTCTTGCTAAGTGGCCCTAGGCACAGCACTAGTGGCAACCAGCTTCGGTTCACAGCTTGGCCTCCACAAGGAGCATCCATCTGCAGATTGCTTTGTAGCTCATCCTGGGGAGCCCCAAGAAGAGCAGTGGCTGATCTTGCCCTGTATCTCCCTGGAGTCTCCAGTCAGAGTCCTTGGAAACAATAGATGAACGGCTAAAATAGTTATGTACACACTCAAGCCAGTGAGTCACTAACATTTTTATATACGATCAGTGACATATTCATACTTAGCTTATTCATCAGAAGAATCTGGGTATATTTAAAAGTTTTGGTCTAAAGTAGTATAAACCAGAATGGTATTTACTTTTTATATTCAGAATCAATTTTATTCTGTAGGTATCCCTATGAAAAATTTTAATGCATTTTATTAATTTGACCCTTGTACTATTTCTTAAGAATTGAGTATGTCTAATTTAAGATATTTAATTTTGTTGGTAGAGCTAAGGACTAAAACTAGACTAATTATTACACTAAAATTCTGTTAAAATGGCTTAAAATTACTACCTCCTCTATTAAAATTATGACCTCCTCACTATCTTTGTTAATGTGTCCCATAGGACACAACATAGAAATTTTCTGATAACTGTTCTTCAAAGGAAATTGAGTTTGAATGCTGTCAGAAAACAGAGTAAATTTAAAGAAAAGTTTTACAATAATTTTTTTCTTTTTTTCATCTTAATTACATATTTTATATAAAAATATGAAAGATTTAAGTAATACTTGGGCAATTGGAAGAGGCAAGTATCATTAATGCCATAAACACTCACTCTAAATGGTTTTACAGCCACGTACTTACATGTGTCTAATGTTCAAGTCTAGTTGCCCGATAGAATGCACCCTGGTCTGCTAGAAATAGTGCCATGTTACCCAAGGCCAGTTGCACACAAAAATGCTGTGAGAAATGGCATGTTTTACCTGGCACTCGTTAGGTACTCTACTGCACCAATTAGACATGTAAAACTAACTCTGCCAGCTGTTTTTGAAATACCCAAGGACACCAATATGATTGCAGAAAATAGCTTACTGATGTATGTTACATGACTCCCAGGTATCCCTTAGCTTTAGAGCTGATTCCATACGCATATGGTTAGGCCAAGTTATCCTATATAATAAAAGCCTAATATGCTAAGTGTCCAGTCATCCCATTGGCCATTCAACCAATCAAAGCGTAATATGCTAAGGCCGCTCAA
Organism: Myotis lucifugus; assembly: GCF_000147115.1. Taxonomy (NCBI): domain Eukaryota; kingdom Metazoa; phylum Chordata; class Mammalia; order Chiroptera; family Vespertilionidae; genus Myotis; species Myotis lucifugus. Next base: position 2,855,768 of record NW_005871048.1, read on the forward strand.
CCGCTCGCTATGATGTGCACTGACCACCAGGGGACAGATGCTCCGATCGGTAGGTTAGCTTGCTGCTGGGGTCCAGCCGATCGAGACTGAGCAAGACAGGCCGGACACGCCCTGGAGCCCTCCTGCGGCCCCTCCCCGACTGGCTAACCTCCTGCATCCCTCCCTGGCCCCGATCCTGAACTGGTAGGGTCCCTAGGCCTGGCCTGTGCCCTCTCACAATCCGGGTTGAGGGACCCCCCACCCCCGAGTGCATGAATTTCGTGCACTGGGCCTCTAGTAGAATACATAATATTTACTATTTTACTTACTGCCTAAGATGTTTTGCAACTAATAGAGGTTGGAATTATCTGCAGGAGTTACATCCCAAGATCCCCAGTAGATGCCTGAAACCACAGAAAGGCCAAATCCTACATATACTGTTTTTCACTATACATACATACATACATACATACATACTGTTTCACTTAATGGAAGCATTTATTTCTTCTCTTTGGTGTAGCCAAATTGCCAGCATCACCACTTTTGTGTTTGGGGGCCATTAAGTAAAACAAGGGTTACTTGAACACAAGCACTGAGATAGTGTGACAGTCAATTTGATGACTGAGATGGCTATAAAGGGACTAGTGGCGGGGGGGGGGGGGGGGATAGTGTGGAGACACTGAACAAAGGAATAATTCATATCCCAGACGGGACAGGGCAGAACAGCATGGGATTTCATCACTTTACTCAGAATGACGTGCAATTCAAATCTTATGAATTGTTTACTTCTGGAATTTTCCATTTAATACTTTCAGACCACAGTTAACCTCTGGTAATTGAAACCATGGAAAGCAAAGCCGTGGATAAGGGGGAACTTCTGTACTCTACACTGCCCAGTACATTGCTATAAATATTTTCCTCTTTTTTTTTTTCCTGAATGCTGCAGAATCTGTAGGATTTGTGTACTTACTGTTGCAAACATTTTTTCTTGATTGTGAAGTTAGTCAATCTTTAACAAGGAAAAAATAAAGAATCTCTTCACTGTAATACGAAAATAGGATATCTGTTTATTTTGCCACATCATGTTAAAAATTGTTACTGACATATACATACAGAAAACTACACAAATGACAAACGAATTAACGAATCATCTCAACATGTAGATATCATACATTGCTCTGATCAACAAACAGGCCACCCACAAATCACCTGATAGGCCTCCTTGAAATCATAGTCCTTTACCTTCTCCCCAATGGTAGCCTAAATTCTAACACCATAAAGAGTTTTGTCTGTTGTTAAATTTTATGTAAATAGAACCATATAATATGTATTATTTAGTTCCTGACTTTTTTTTCAACATTATACTTGTGAAACTCACTTGTGTTATTTATAGCAATGTATGTTCATTTATCTTGCAGTTGACTGCATCTACCCCAATTTATTCACCTTTCTTCTGTCCCTGAACTATTGGGCTATTTCTCGTGGTTTGTTTTTTATTTGTTTTTACTTTAATTGAATAATGCAGCTGTGGACATTTTTTATAATTATCTTGGTACACATAGTATTTCGGTTGGAAAATATACATAGGAGTGGAAATGCTGGGTCATAATGTATGCATCTGTTCAACTCTAGTAGGTATTGCCAAAATGTGTTCCAAGTAATTGTACCAAGTTACCCCCTCCCCCATTGATATATATATATAGATAGATAGATAGTTTTTACTTCCTCTACACATCCTTGCAAATACTTGATATTAAGTCTTTTTAATTTTATTGTGGTTTTAATGTGCTTTTCTCTGATATTAAAGATAATAAAGTTGAGCAACTTTTCTTGTATTTGCCATTTGGATATCCTCCTTTGAGAGGTACGAAGTCTCCGGCCTATTTTTCCATTGATCTTTCTCTATTTCTTAACTGCTTTTTAGAAGTTCTTTATATTCCCTAGGCAGTCCAGGTTGCAGATATCTCCCACTTGTCTCTTCATTCCCTGAATGCTAGCTTTCAAAGAAGAAAAGTTTAAATTGTAACACAAGACAGATGCTTATCCCTCTCTTCCTTTAGGGTTAGTCAAGGACAATGTGTGTCCTTTTTTAAAATCTTTTCTTTACCCAAGTTCTTAAGGACAATCTATGTTGAAGTCTAAGTTTTTTAATTGTTTAAATTTCACATTTTACATTGATAATCCTGGAGTCATTTTATGTGTATGTATGAATGGTGTGAAATAAGGGTTAAAAACACCCCTCTCCCCCCGCATCCTTATCTCATTTATAAAAAGACCATCCTTAGATTCGTTGACTTTGGGGCACTTTAACTGGATTGACATCCTTCTACCACATGTACTTTCCTTTCTTTTTCTTTTAAAATTCTACATATATTTAAAATACCATTATACATTATTAATTTTATTTATAGCATCAATATTCATTTTCATTTACATATGACTTGTTCTTTTCTATTGTTCTCTATTTCTTTCTGTGTTTATGAGCTTCCTTCTGTGATTATTCTTCATCTTTACCTTGAAGAGACCCTTTTCTAATGTCCTTTTTTATTATGGATCTCCTGGTGACAAACATTCTTTTTTTAAAATGTCTTTATCTTCATTTTTGAAGAATGCTTTCCATGGATATAGAATTCTAGTTTGACATTTCTTTCAGCGCTTTTAAGATAACATACCAATATCCTCTGGCTTCTATTGTTTATATTGATAAGCCAATTGGCAGTCTTAATGCTTCTTTTAAGGCAAGTGAAAACCCTTTTTTCTCTAGCTACAATTCAGATTTTCTCTTTGCCTTTGGATATCAGAGTGGTAGTATGATATGCTTAGGATATGCGACCACCAAATTCTGTATCCCCTTTACTGTGGGACTGTAATTTTAAAAGTAAGCATTTTTTAATAAAAGAACTCAAGTCTAGCCCCATATGCCAAATTCCTTCTGTACCACACAGCATGATTGTTTAATGGATATTTTATTTCTTCTCGTTGAAAATATTTAAAAATATCAAATGTAAACCTGACTTTAGAAAGACATTTTTACTGTGTTCCATATGTCTCTTCTCCATTTCTGTTACTTTGACTCTGAACTTTAGATGTTTTCCTTCAATTATCTGCTCCTTCACTAATTCTTTCCTCACCTGTGCCTACTCTGCTACTAAACTCACCTATTGACTTGAAAATTCTAGAACTGAAAAATAGAATATCATTTAATTATTTTTGTAGTTTCCATTCTTTGCTAAAGTTCTCCATTTTGTCTTAATTTTTGGAAATATTGATTTATTTTAAAGATCATATTTGATAGTTCCATCTTTTGAGGTCCTGTGGACTAGTTTCTATTACCAGTTCTTTTTTCTTGGTTTCTGGGAAAAACTTCTTTTCCTATAATAGCTGGTTATTTTTTATTAAGGGCCAAACATCTATATATATAAAAGCCTAAGCAACAGTTATGATGGAACGACCAGAATGACCAGTTGCTATAATACACACTGACCACGAGGGGGCAGAGACGCTCAACACAGGTGCTTCCCCCAGCCCGCAGGCCCCGATGACCAATGGGGCCTGCCAACCAACCTCCCGGTCCCTCCCTCTGGCGGGAAGGCCCTGATCGCCCTATCAGGGCCGGGCCCCCGGGCTGGGATGGGGAACTGGGGGTGGGTGGCGGCAGATGCAGCCCCTTTCCCAGGGGGGCCGAGGGCTGGCTCCCTCCTTGGGGCTGATGGCCAACCTCCTGGGTCCCTCCCCTCATCCCTTCCCCCGGCCAGGCCCCAGGCTGGGACGGGGAACCGGGGGTGGGTGGCAGTGGATGCAGGCGGTGAGGGAAGGAGGATGGGGGGAGGCGGGGAACCTGATCAGCCCTGATCACCGGCCATGCCTAGGGACCCCACCCATACACGAATTTTGTGCACCAGGCCTATGCTTTAAATATACTTTCTGTCCCTTTCTCTCTTTCTTCTCCTCCTGGAATTTCCACAATGCAGGTATTGTTTCTTTTGATGGTGTCCTGTTGTTTCTATAGGCTTCTTTCTTTTCCTCTTTTTGGTCCTCTGACTGGAGAATTTCAAATGTCCTCTATTATAGGTTAGATTATTCTGCATTGTCAAGTCTGCTTTTGAAACTCGCTATTGAATTTTTCAATTCAGTCACTGCATTTTTCAACTCTAGGATTTATGTTTGGGTTTTTCTTTTTTGAGTTTCTGTTACATAGTTGAACTTGTTTTGTTCAACATTGTTTTCCTAATTCATTTAGTTGTCTATGTTCCTGTAGTTCACTAAAGGAAATTATTCTGAAATTTCGTCTTCCAGCTCATAGGTTTCCATTTCTTTAGGGTCAGTTATTCAAGCTCTATTAGTTTCCTTTGATGGTGTCATGTTACCTGATTTTTCGTGATTCTTAGTTCCTTACTTTGTTATGTGTGCATTCGAGTAATTTCTTCTTCTAGACTTTAGAAGTTTGCTTTGGCAGAGATAGTTCTTCACCAGGAAGCTCAGTTGAGGGTTTATGGGTGTGTCTACTGGTAACGCCCTTGGGGGTAGTAGAGAGTGTTATCAGAGTCTATTTATGAGAGAGCCCACTCCTTCAGCTCTAAGCCGAGTGGGGCAGAGATGCCACTGTCTGAAAACACTTAGGTAAGACTACTGGATTGATTCCCTGCCCAAGTGAGGTGGTAGGATGTGTTCCACCAGTTGCCTAGGTTATCTGGTCAGGCTTACTAGACATTCGGGACTGGCTTCTATACTCAGTAGTAGAAGGGGCTATAAATTAGCCTCCAAGCCCTGGTGGGGCAGTAGAATGGGGCCCAAAGCACGCACAGCTTGTTGACTGGGGACTTGATCAGGCAAGGGTATGCATTACATTCCCTGGACAGACAAGGCCATCAGTTTTGCTCTGCAAATGGGGAAAGCCACTGGCTATGCTCTCTGTTCAAGTTCTGTAAGTAGGGCTGTTGGATGGGCTTCACAGTTTCCCCTGTGCTCTGGTTAAGTTCCCTGGTTGGGTGGGCTGAAAACTGTATTCAGCAATGCGTGAGGTTACAAATTAGTTTCCCTGACCAGGCATTGAGAGAACCAACTCCAAAGCCAGAAAGACTCTGTTTATGGCCTGGACCCAAGCTGACCCATGTCTCGTTCCTGGATAAGCAGGCTTCCTGGCTTTGCTCTGCACTGTCAGCTCTGCGTGCTGGACTCTCTGCTCAAGTGTTGATGGGCTACTTAGCTTTCCAGGTGTCCCGCCAGGCTTTCTGGTTGGACAGGCCTGGAAGCTTCACTGCATGGGGAGTGGGGATATTCTCAGCTCCCCAGAGGGGAGGGCCAGCTCCAAGCAGCCTCCTCCCAGGTTTTCCCAATCAGACCAGACTTTATGGTGAGAAGTGAATTATCTCCCCTGACCGGGAGGAGGGGGATAACACTCCATACCCAGCACTGGCTTTGTTCTGTGCATAATCAACTGTGCATTCTGTACTCTGTTCAAGCATTGAACAGGTACTCTTGCCTGCTTTTCTGTTCAGATGGAGCCAGGAGTTACACTCAGCAGTGAGCTGGACTATGACTCAGCTCCCTGCCTAGATGAGAGCAGGTTAGGCTATTCATCTGGGGATCCAATTCAGGCATATCTGCACCCTGCCAAGTTCCCTGGTCAGACTGTGCCACCAGCTTGGTTTTGCAGATGAGCAAAGACACTGGTTTGGATAACTACTTAGGGGCTGCGGGTAGGAACTCAGGATGCCAAGATCCGAATGCTGGTGGTTGTAAGTCCATCCCCACTCCTCTGTTACAGGTTCCCAGTGGTTAAGTTCTGCAGGATTTCTCTGCAATCTCCAGGGAAGCGAAACTGAAATGGGGGGGCTTCTAAGTGACCCCCAACTCTGAGAGAGCTGGGATGGCCACCCTGGAGCTCTTTCCCACTGTAGGAAACTGGTAGGTCCAGGGGGGTCACTTCTTGGGCATAGTACTATTTCTGGGCCTGGGGAAGGGCAATGTGGGTCCAACATACAGTCCTTCCTCTTAGCCTTGAAAAATCAAGTCTGCCTTGGTTTTTGATGCAGGAAGGTGCTTCAGCCTCACCCCCATGTTGTAGGATTCTCTCAGTGGTGTCTTGTAATTGAATAGTTGTTAGCTCTTCCTGTGAGGGGGAGCAAAGTCAGGAACAACCTGTCACCATCTTGGTGACATCATTCTCTTTAAAATATTGCCAAAACCGGTTTGGCTCGGTGGATAGAGCGTCGGCCTGCGGACTGAAAGGTCCCAGGTTCGATTCCGGTCAAGGGCATGTACCTGGGTTGCGGGCACATCCCCAGTGGGAGATGTGCAGGAGGCAGCTGATCGATGTTTCTCTCTCATCGATGTTTCTGACTCTCTATCTCTCTCCCTTCCTCTCTGTAAAAAATCAATAAAATATATTTAAAAAAATAAAAATAAAAAAAAAAAATAAAATATCTTAGGACATGCAGAATGAGTCAGGAAGCATAAGAGTGGTTCTCAAAATATTTTAAAAGGTATTATTTTAAAAGTACCTTGCTTGAAGAGTAGTTTAACAATTAGAACATTTCTGGCTTTAATCCTAAAAATTATACTCAAAGGTAAACCTAGTTAGTTTATGGTTTCCCAAATTTGGGAGAATATTCAAATATCTCAGATATATTCTCATATTATTAGCAAAGTCAAAAACACCACTTTTAAAAACAAAAAAATAGGGGATAAAAATAAGTTTTCCTTAAAGAATCCTTTATACTAAAAGGCTAATATGCAAATCGACCTAACAGTGGAACGACCGGTCGCTATGACATGCACTGACCACCAGGGGGCAGACACTCAATGCAGGAGCTGCCTCCTGGTGGTCAGTGTGCTCCCATGGGGGGAGCGCTGCTCAGCCAGAAGCCAGGTGAGTGCAGCAGCAGTGGCAGGAGCCTATCCCGCCTCAGCGGCAGCACTAAGGATGTCTGACATGGGGAGCAGGCTTAAGCCATCAGTTGGATATCCCCTGAGGGCTCCCGGACTGCTAGAGGGCACAGGCTGGGTGGGCTGAGGGACCTCCCCCCAGAGTGCATGATTTTCGTGCACCAGGCCTCTAGTATATTATAAAATTAAAAGTATACTAGAGCTAAGTCTTCCTGCTATTATGTGATTAAGTTGAATTCAACAGTCATAAGATTAACTATGCACCCATAACTTCCTAAAGCAAATACTTAGGATGTTTTAGAAGAGAATGGTTTAGAGTAGCGATTTTCAACCCTTTTCATCTCACATATATACTACTACATTACTAAAATTCTGTGGCACACCAAAAAATGTTGCATTTTGGCTGATCTGGCTACAAAAATAGGTATAATTTTGATTGTTGTGTGGCTATTGTCATTCTTTTATTTGACAATCCACGGGAAAAGGTCAGTGCCCCTGAATAGTCAGGTATTGCAAGTTTTTAAAATTCTTGTGCCAAATGACTGGTATAGAGTAAATCACACACCACTGGACTTATATCTCTATAATTCAGTTTTTGTGATGATACTAGATAAGAAACTTAATGTTTCAGTTATCTAACCTATAAAAATAAGTTCCTACTCCAATGAGTAACCAACAAAGGAACTTGTAAGTTTCCTTTCCTTTCTTACTGCTTTAAATTCTTGATAATTTAAAAGACCTCCTTCATATGGCCTTGCCAATTTTGTCTTTCCAAAACTTTTTTCTTCTCTAGTTAATACTGAAAAAAGATGTAAATATAAAAGGGCCTTTCCTGGGCCTTCAACTGGTGTTTTTCTAGTCTATTGACAGCAATATTGTTTTGTTGGCAAACAAACAAAACCCCCAAATCAATATTTCAGTGTCTTTTACAATACCCCTTCCTGTGCCAAATCAAAACAATAATCTCTCCTCCTGGGATTACTAGGCTCCAAATGACGAATACAGTAACAACTAAAACTTTTTTTTTCCTTTAAAGATGACACCTATGAAGGTCAAGGATAAATTAAATGCAGGTCTCTTCATGAACACAGGCCTATTAACTCTATCTCCAGTGCATCTTCTCCCCTAAATATTCTGAGTTTTAGGAACGTAAAGTTAGCAACTCTGATCTATCTGAATGTTGAAAGATGGTGCTTGAAGTTGCTCTTCTATAGGAATTCTTGGTAGCCAGTTGCCAGTTTAGACAAAAAAGGGAATATGGGCCCTTCTAATATTAATATGCATAAGCATTTTAAAAAATCACTGTACACTTCTGGGAAGTAAGTAGAGGTATTATTTATTTGTCATATTTACATACTTACAAAATTGATATTACCCAATACATCATCCTGCATAGTACCTTAAAAACCATATTCTGGGAGTAAAAATCTAAGTTTCTTAATAATTTACACATAACTCAACATCTTCTAGAACAGCGGTTTTCAACCTGTGGGTCGCGACCATCGGAAAACACATATAGTATATCAGATATTTACATTACGATTCATAACAGTAGCAAAATTACAGTTATGAAGTAGCAACGAAAATAATCTTATGGTTAGGGGTCACAACATGAGGAACTGTATTAAAGGGTTGTGGCATTAGGAAGGTTGAGAACCGCTGTTCTAGAACATAGAAAGTTTGGCTTCACAGAACATAAATTCCTGTTAAGAATTTTTTCTAGCCAAGGAATAAAATAAATCCAACAACATATTAAAGTAATTTAGCTGACCCTGAGTATGTCACTAATTTGCATAATTTTTAATAGATGTACATAATACATGTTCATCTGTACTCTTATCTACTACCATTTTGTATATATTCATTCATCTTAATTTCTTCATTACTCCTTGAGAGAAAGAGGAACAAAGAGTAGGGAAGTAATAATGATAAGAGATCAGAAGAGAAAACCACTAGTATTGCCTAAAGCTTTCCAACTCCATAAGTCTGTGGCACAGTTCTAGGTCCAGGGTTGCTGGACAAACTTAGTAACAGGAAGATCTTGAATTGAATAATCTGAGTACCTCTGACAACTGAGGTTGATGTTAAATTACTCTTCCTGCATTTTTACCTGTTCTTTCACACTAATTAAAACGAAGACATGTATAAGCTTATAAAATTCAGTAAGTAGTTACTGGAGCACTTCAGGGAAAATAAATAAATCACAAACTCGACCAAAATAATAGCAGTAAAGGACTGTGTGGAAGACAAGTTTTCTTTCCTAAGCAGCTTGAGGGAGGAAAAAAGCCAACAGCTCCCAGTCCAACTCTAAGAAATGCTAGTGTGGGAGTTGTAAGGAGATGAGCAGAAAGAGAAAAGAACAGAGGGAAGTTGGATGATGGGTAAAAGGACCATGGTCTTAAATCGATGGTGAGCACCAAAACACCAAGACCAGCAGTCTGCCTTGCTAACGCTGCTGTGGTGTGAGAGAGATAAATGAGTTACTTTTAGGATCTGTAAAATTTCCCAGTAATAGGAGGGAAGTAGCAAAAGTATTTTAATTAGGAATACTTTCCTTCATCCATAATCATAATTAGTCATCAGGCCATGCCATGATAAAATACTATTAGAAAAGGGAGCTTTTGAAAATAAAGGACAAATACAAATGGTAAAGAAAGGCTTCTCTTATTCATGAAAGATGGAGAAAACAAAGAGGAAAAAAGTATTCTGTCCCTATTATGCCACAGCTGGTTTCATCTCTTTTCTCTCATTACATTGAATGACAGCTTGAATTTCACTGAATACTTATTCATTCAGCCCCAGGTAAAAAACTGCAAAAATACAAAGCAAACCTTATGTGTAATGACAGTGCAGGATAAGAGCTTTAACACCCTTTATAAGATTGTGCTAATTCTTTTATCTCTAAAAACTGCATAGAAGAGTAAATAAATTACATTTATATAAGAAACTATCTCAAGTGTTATTTAAACTTGCATATATAAAGTTTAAAAGTGTAAGACAAACTATTTAATTTTGATTTATATAAAACACAAAAATGGTAAATATATTTGGGAGAAAAAGAAACTTTCACTAAATACCAACATAATGGACTAAATAAACCAGATTGCATATAAAAGTTTCTTTGAAAAGTTCCATTAAAAGTAAAGGCAGAATGCAGCAAGTTGGAAAAGTAGTGTTTAAGGCAAACTTAGAAGTAACCTTAATTAAATAAGAAGCATACAATCCCATTAACAACAAAGTAATTCCCTCCCAAAATTTCTCCATTACAATGGAAAAATATGAATGGAATCAGAAATAATGGCTGTTGTCAGAATTTACTAGGAAATACTGAATAGCAGTATTAAGAAAATAACTCAAATGCTTCTGATTTAAAAAATACTTGAATCATTTGCCATTTAGTTGTCACATAACAATCAAAAAGTAAAATGTATTACCCTAATGATCAGAGTATAAATCTGTAAGATGCCAGAAGTTATTTAAAAAGAAAAATATAGAATTATTCACACTATGTGTGTACATGATAACCAAAGAGAAAATGATCCATTCTGTTGTTTTGGCCCATGTTAAAACTATGCAAACAAAATGTGCACCATCTCTCTACAGGTAGGTGTTTTAGGGTAAATTGTTGAGCAGACACTCAGTATCAGACCTGAGATCATGTGCACACACAAAAAAACCTTCAAAGAATGACAGAGATTAATCTTGAATTAAAAGAAACAATGCTTTTAAAGAATATTCAATGAGTATGTCATTAACTATGTTATGAAAAACAAAATAATCAAGTACATATCAAGTTACATTTCTTAACACATGAATTTGTACTCTAAATCTGGTATCAAATTGTCCTATAAAAATACTTATATATTTGAGAACTATAGTACAGGTAATTAAATGATCATAAAAAGGATCTGTTTCCTTTCATTTGCTGACATGACACCATGGCTTTTTAAAGGGAAAGAAAAACTGCAGCCTATAGGAAAATTACCAAAACTGCTGGATCACTGACGCTATCCAATTTCAGAAAGTAAATGTCTTCTTCACCACCAAGCTCCAGGTGGGTATGTCTCAGGATCTAGGTAGGTCTCTCACACGGTCCTGGGGGGCAGGCGCTGTTTATACATGCCCGCTATTGCTTTGGCTGCACTGTAGATCATCTGTCGACGTGACATGCCAGTGAAAGCCAGGTGCCAATCAGTCCGGCTGACATTTGCTAAACTCTTTTCCAGGACTTCGCCCACTGTCACCAAAAGGCCTGACCACCTCAGGTTGTAGTCCTGGGGAGTTAGACTTTGAGCCTATAGAAAAATGAAATTTATATTATTTATAATACATTTAAAAAATCACTGGAAATAGCTGTGACATTTCAAAGTCTCTCAGGTTGCTCTTAATACTGATGACAGACCCTGAGAAACAGCTAATGCTGCCAACTGTATGAAGTTCCAAAGCTATGAAAGAATCAACACGATATTGCACACAGCTAATTTGTTTAAAATATAATCAAGGTCTTAAGTCTAATGACTATATCTAACAGCTCAGTGTCAGAGGGCCTAAGCTCTACTTCTACATTCGGTGTCACTTCAGGTTCATAACAAAATTAGTACTAAAATAGAAATATTGTATCTCTTTACAGTTATGACATTCCTACCAGAAAGAAGGAAATTGCATGCACATTAGGCTTTAATCCATTCAGAAAAGGATAGTTCGATTAACTTGTAGAGTACCCCCAGAAACTTTATTTTCATGTGAATAAGTTAATACCTATAAAATAATATGCAGTCCAGGATAGCATCATTACATCATTCAAACTCCAACAGTGAGGAAGCACAGAATTAAACTCTTAGGACAGATAAAAAAGGAACAGGGAGAGCTGAATAGCAGGAATAAAAGGAAGGCACATGCTTTGGTATCTTAGTTTTGAAGCTCATGACAAAAAAATAAAAAATAAACAATGACAATAGAAAAAAGGCAAAGTAAAAAGCAAATGACACTCTTTCAGTATCACTCTTCAGAGTTAACCACATAACAGCTTGTTGCGTTTTGTTTTCTATTAATATATATAATGTTAAAGTATACATGTGTGCATATGTAAACATATGGATCATACTAGATGCAGCTTATTTTTACTTGGCAATATGTCCTAAGTTTTGATATTAGTTTATACAGTTTTGATGCTTTGTTCTTTGAGCATTATATCTGTTTTTTTCCAATATGTTTTCCTAAAATAAAATAAAAATGATCCTTCTGCAATGGTCAGACATTTGGCACAGGGGTCAGCAAACTTTTTCTGAAAAGGGCCAGAGAGTAAGCAGTCTAAGCTTTGTGGGCAGGATGGTTTCTACTGTAACTAGTCAGTTCTACTGAAGTACGAAAGCAGCCATAAACAACATGTAAATAAATGGGCAGGAGTGTGTTCCAATAAAATTTTACAAAAACAGGCAGGCATGCCAGATTTGGCTGCAGGCTACTTTTTTTGCTGACCCCTGAGGCACCCTTATAATGACAAAGTTTCTAATATTTATCATTATTACAGAGCCTTCTGTCACAATAGTGAATAAAATAGTCATGGCGTGAAAAGGTTTCCAAGACTCCCCTGACGAGTGCTATAATTAGATTGAAATAATATAAATGCAAAGGTTGATAGAATTATGAAAGCTCAATGTTTAAGCAGGTATATGTAAATAAGTTGTGTCCCTCTACCTGGATGCCTTATGGGAACAGATATTATGTCTGCTAGAGAACACTTTCCTTACCTAGTATTATAAAACCAAACCCTGTTGATAAAGTCCTAACAGAGACTACAGTTAGAAGCATAAGAGTTGACGGAATTACCATGCCAGTTTGTAGTAGAATTGGTATATTTGAATGGGCTTTACATGAAATCGTTGTTTCCTTTACCTGACTACTTTGGGGATGGACACTGCATTTCACTGGGGAATGTTTCGTCTACCTAGTATTGTAAAACAGAGGCATGTACATCTGCCCTTCAAGCAGTTAATTAGACATGCTATATGGGAATGAGGACAACTGCCTCAGCCCACACAGTATAGGATAGAAGCTGGAGTGATGGTAGGGGCAAAAATCTCTTTGCCATAACCCAAGGGGCTTATGGCAAAAACCTGTGAGTGCCTCCCAGCAATGACTACTTGGACTTTGGATCAGAGAATTTCCAATTGCGGGGCATTTGCTACCTTGTTATTAGACATTCTTAATTGAAGCTACACTTATGACTGAAGGACATACACTGATGCTGCTGAAGAAATGCCCTAATGGGATGGCAGTGACCGGAACAATGAGCTTTCATAGTTCTATTTCCATACGATGTTATGGAAGTGGTTTACACAGGATCATGCTGCCGAGGGAATGCAAGGAGGAGATGCAAGCAGGGAGTCTCTTTGCTTGTGGGACCAATTCTGGAGACACCTGAGGAGCTGCTGGAACCAACTGCTGCATGGACAGTGCCCTCTGAACAGCTCTCAGGTGAAAGACTCCTTGGTTTACAAATGGCAGTTCCAAGGTGAATGAACAACATCCCATTTGGAAGGCCACCACTCTGACTTAAAGTGAAAACAAATCAGCAGGGTGGGCTGAAGTGTATGCTGTTTTCCTAACAGTGATGGAAAAACTGAACAGTGGTAAAATCCCCTATGTCTCAGTTTTTACTGATTTACAGGCGGTGGCCTGGCCCTATGGTCAGGCAGGAGGGCAATGGGAACCTAGCCTGTTAAAAGGATGCCCATATGGGCTGAGGGAAATACACTTTCTAGACTCGGATTGCTGCCTGCTCTCTGGACCAGCACAGTGGCCAAACCTAATGTCCTTTCCAAAGGTAGAAAAGTTTGGGTATAAATGGAGAGAAGGAAAAATAGTTGCTATGGGTAAGAGAATGAATAAATGGTTTATGTAATGAGGGAAATCGAATATTACATTAACAACTCAAAAGGCTCAATGCAAGAGATGATACTGTCTCTTAGCTTCATTATACATGCATGCCTTGTTTTATTTCACTTCACTTCCTGCTTTACAGATATTGTTTTTTACAAATTTAAGGTCTGTGGCAATCCTGCATCAAGCAAGCCTATCAGCACCATTTTTCCAACAGGCTCAGATAATGGTGAGCACTTTTAAATTAAGGTATGTGCACTGTTTTTTATAGACATACTGATATTATTGCACTTATTAGACTACAGTAAACATTACTTTTATATGCATCAGAAAACATTGTGGTGGTCTGACCACATCATTACATCATTCAAACTCCAACAGTAAGGAAGCACAGAATTAAACTCTTAAGACAGATAAAAAAAGGAACAGGGAGAGCTGAATAGGTGTTGTCCATTCACCTTGGAACTGCCATTTGTAAACCAAGGAGTCTTTCACCTGCACTATCTATGAGTCATGCTTGTACCAGGTGCCTGAAAGGGTGAAGCCCTATATTGCTGACATCGCCTTTGCTTTGGGAACCTGAACAGATCAAATAGGAACCTGCAAACCTGAGTGGCCCCACCCTGGGAGACATTTTCATATATGAAAGACTAGACATTATTAATAACTGAATGGGAGCTTAATGTGCCTGTATCTTTTATGACTGTTTCACTATAAGGGATCTGTGTTTCAAGACCACAGTGGTAGACTCTAATAAGAAATACAGTTAGTCTTCATCCCAATTTTTGGCAGAGCTCCCAAAACTCTTGTAATTTCCTAAGTGTGAAGAGCTATAAAGATGTTTTAGGTTAATGAGATGACTTTGGAAAGCTTCATTGAGGTGATTAAGGTTGAATCATATGAAACTGCCAATATTTGACTTTTTTAGACAGCAATTCCATATGGTTCAACCTAATTACTAGATCGACCATTCTGTCCAATTTTTCTAATTTATTGGTATAACAATATGCATAATATTTGCTTACAATCTTGTAATCACCTTCATATTAGAGTTTAATGTTAACATCTACAAAAATGGTTTCTTGTACTTCTGAAAATAAATTATGGTTTAAATAAAAGGTTCAATAACTTCAAAATTCCAAGCATCAATTCTTAGTCTCCATCTAAGCTGTAAACCTATTAAGACAGCCACAAGTTGCTTCCAGGGATTCTATGCACACATCTGCCCAATTTATATGTGAGTACACACATGTATTTTCTTGGGAGAGAATCCAATAAAGTTTTGAGATGACAATGTGCATGAGTACAAATGTCATAAAAAAAAAGTCAACAAAAATGCCATTTAAGAGTACAAAGATTCCAATGTAAATAAGCACTTATATTCCATTTTGTTCAAGAAAAAAAATAACAAAAATATAGAAAATCAAAATCATTACACATTTATGCCTCAGTATAGAAACAATGTGAATAGGTAAAGACATATGCCTTACAATAAGGTTCCTACTTACCACCAAAGAGGAAGATCAAGACAAAGGTATTAGGGAAAATAAAGGAAAGGTGAACATAAAACCAGAAGAGGTAAATCTCTTTTCATCTTAGGGTGAGGAAAATAGTGATTAACTATATTACCTTTTTTTTTTTTTTTTAATATTTTTATTGATTTTTTACAGAGAGGAAGGGAGAGGGATAGAGAGCTAGAAACATCAATGAGAGAGAAACATCGATCAGCTGCCTCCTGCACACCCCCTCCTGGGGATGTGCCCGCAACCAAGGTACATGCCCTTGACCGGAATCGAACCTGGGACCCTTCAGTCTCTTTTCATCTTAGGGTGAGGAAAATAGTGATTAACTATATTACCTTTTTAAAGACAGTTGGAAAACAAAAGTAAGGAGGTACTAAAACATAGAAGGAAAAAAAGCTAGGAGGCTATTTCCAACAAAAAATCTGCCCACAATTTTATTTTGAAACAATATTGAAAGCTTCCCTGGAGCATAATGAAAATGGAAAAAACTAACCTGTTGTACGAATTCCAAAGGCACTGGTGTAGCTTGTGTAAATGTTTCTAGATGAATGGCATGGACAGGATCTTCAACTATCAAACAGCCAATATCAAACCATCTGCAACAGAATATGAGTTTCAAGTTATGTGCTAAATAAAAGGTATAAGTAATATCATTTTGATAAAATATTATCAATTTTCAAGAAAACAATCCATAAAAACAATATATAATATTCCCGTTGGCTTAATTCCAAGAGGAGGAATAATAATAAAATAATTGAAAATTACTTATCATGGAAAGTTCTTGTGTATTCACTGTGGTGCTAGTGAATACACGTTAGAAGAACTCCAAGGTCGTCTTTGTTCTCTAAAATACTATCATGCTCCTAAACATGTCCACCCAGATATCCCTTTCAACTCAATAAATCTAAAACTACAATACCTATCATACCCACCAAACCTCTTCTATTTCTTTCACTATTAGTGCTGTTGGCTGAGGAAACTTTCAGTTCTCCTCCCCCTCTTCTTCCTACTAATCTTTCAACTTCACCTCACTCCCTGCATCAGGGAGAAAGAAAAATGGCAATCTCTACTGATCAAGTTCAAATAGTTTGTCATGCATAATATTTTTAATATGTCACTTGAAAAAATATGGAAAATTTTTTCTATATAGCCAACTGGAAAACTTATTAGTAAATTAAAAAATAAGCTCAGAGGGAATAACAAATCCTTTCCTCATTCCTGATAAATCCTTCACAATGAAAACTTTTTCCATTTAAAAGATACTTGTAAGTTGACTTAAGTGAAGTCAACTGTACCACCACCAGCATTTTAATTAACCAGAATCAAAACCACAAGATGCCCTATCATCACTAATCATCCAGAAAATGCAAACCCAACCCATATGTAATATCACCTCACACCTGTTGAAATGGCTATTATCAAAAAGGTGGAACACTTACAAACTGTTGGTAGGAATGTAAATTGGTACAGCCACTATGGAAAACAGTATGGAGGTGTCCCAAAAAATGAAAAATAATATCATATGATCCAGCAATCTATTTCAGAATATTTATAAAACACTAAAAGATATATGTACCCCTATGTTCACTGCGATATTATTTAAAAGAGCCCAGGTATGGAAGCAATGTAAGTGTCCACTGAAGGATGAATGGATAAAGAAAATGTGTACACAGACACTGGAATATAATTCAGCCATAAAAAAGGACATCTTGCCATTTATGACAAGGCGCATGGACATTGAGAGCACTATGCTCAGGGAACTAAGAGAAAGACAAATATTGTATGATTTGACATATATGGAATCTAAAAACAAATTTAAAACACAGAACACGACATACAACGAGCAGATTGGTGCTTGCCAGAGGCTGGGTGAAGGGGATCAAAAGGTAGAAACTTCAAGTTATAAAATAAGTCATGAGAATATAATGTACAACGTGGTGACTACAATGAATAATACGGTATTGTATATTTGAAAGCTACTAAGAAAGATCTTAAGAGTTCTCATTACAAGAAAAAAAAAAAAAAACAAGCCTCTTACTTGTCAGGAAGCAATTCTGCAATAAAGTTTTCTACTGACACAGCAATCTGTTTCTCATGGATCACTCCAGTTCGACGCAAGGTATCTATCCGTTCCTGGGCACCCTGAATAACAGGGTAGGTTAGAAACCATTTCAAATTATTCATTACTAAATATACTAATTTATGATTATACAAGCAATACATGCATACATTTATACAAACACACATCTACTCATTCACACAATGCAGAAGACAAAAGATGAAAAAGTACAATCGTGTTCCTCTCAGTACTCGGTTTGGAGTATGCCTTCCAAATTATTCCAATTTGCGTTATTGTTTTGGTTGCTACTGTAAAATGAATTATATATTCTATGTTCTAAATGGTTATTACTAATTTAAGAAAACTGTGTTTTTTAATGTTAACCTGGCAAGGAGCCCTCCTACTGAATAAAAATTTTTTATCCCAGATTTTTAGTTGATTCTCTCAAATTTTCTAAGTAGGAAATCATATCAATAGTAAATGTTTATTCTTCTGATTCTCTTTAAATATAACTTTAAGGTGACAGTTTTAAGTTTTATTCAGGAATATTATCACCATTAATGAAACAAAACTGAGGGGCTACAAACACTATGCAGATAAATCAAGATCATGAATTAAATAATCTTTTTACAGAAAACTAAAAACTGGACTAATGAAAACAAGGTTGCTGTTTACTATTTTTATCTGAATCACTTCATAAACAGTGATCATGAGTAATGTGTTCAAAAAGCAAGATGAAAAGTTATTTCTAAATAAAATTAGCCATAGTTAAATACCTATTTTTATTTTAGACAGCAGAGCTTAATAGTGAATGAGATTAAGGGATCAATTCCTATTCAAGTGAAAACTGAGAAAGCTAAGATACTTCTAGAGACAACTGAATTTATTTCAGAGATAACTGAAATAAAGAACAGAAAGTGAAAACTAGATGAGAATGAGTAAAGATATTAACTTATAAAGATGAAGGATGAAAGAAGATATTTACAATTAAATCAAGACTGTGTATTTTTGCTTACTCTTAACTCTTACATCTCTAGTATATAGCACAGTGTCTAATCTAATAGGCCTGTAGTAAGAACTTAACTAGAGGAAAAGCTGAACAAAAGAGCTTCTGAAGGCCTGTATCGCTAATGTTCAGAATCTAAATAATTTTTGGGAAAAAAATGTAATGAATAAGATAAACTTAGTTCTTTATACTGGATATTATAAATTTACCTAATTCACTCCTCCCAAGAGGTAATTATGGCTGAATTTTAATTATAAAGTTGAAATAAATGTTAATTCAGTAAAAACTATTAATGGATTAGGGGTATGTTTAGAGACTCACCCCTAACTCTTTGAAGGTGATATCTCAGCTATGCACTATAACAAAATATTCCTAGGTTTTAGGCTTCCAGGGAACAGAAACTGTTCATTTGTTAGTATCCTATAGCAATGGACTTTATACTTCGTAAGGGTCATAAAATATTTCACTGAAATTAATTAGCACCTATTAGAGATATAGAAATGAGCTAGGTAGACAAGTCTAATTCTTTTTTTGTTTGTTTACGGAATCCAGAAGAGAAAATGAAGAGGGGGTTATATTCACCTCTCTTATCCTCTGACCACATTAATTAAATGTGGCATCTTTTGGAGTCACAATTATAGAAATTTTAATATCATTCCCTACCAATATCCTGAGAATGGAATTTTACCTTTATTTTCTAAAAGTATAGGGGATCAAAAATTAGGTGGTATAGAGGCCACATTGAATTATCTCAGTACTAAAGTAAGATACCCAAAGACCCTAGAGCTTACCCTGTACTCTAAGGACTTATACTAAGAGTCATGAATTTAGTGCTGTTAACTATAAGAGTTTAATGTTAATGAATAAAATATATACATTAAGGTGTATTTAAACATAGCAGACATAAAACAAAGTTATTTATTAATTGGTTGGCAAAAATGCTGTAATTAGAGGCTCCTAACCCTGAAGAAATACATACTCAGAAGTGTAAAGTATTATTAATAGTGATAGTAATAAAAAGCTTATGGGATTTGAGGGTTATTATCTCTTTAGTAATTGATTTGAATGTTAAAACTGGGTTAAGAATATCTCTTTTAGGACTCATTTTCTTTTTGTGCTCTCTGCATGTTTACTCACTCCCCCAATTAAAAACCCACCTTAGGTTTCTTTAAAAGTCCACTATATCTTCATAACACTACAGAGTTGTCCAATTAAAACCAAGCTGATCATTTCATTATGTAAAAACCGCTTAGCTCCATACAGACCACAGGATTATTACCAGAATTATGAAGAGATTACTGCCAGTTTCTATACCCAGAAGGTCTTCCTTCTATTACTTACTTTTAATCCAGCTGCATAGCCCACTGGTTGTGGGGCAATATTGGACTGAACAGCTTCCCCCATAACCACAGCTAAGCCAAAGACCTCCTGGAAGGCATCTCGGACAGCAGCAACTTTTACTTCTTTATTTGAGGTCACTACAATATCCAGTTCACCTCCAGATTCTACAAACAACAGCAGAAAATTTCATTCCAAATTAAAATAATCAAATTCTCATAATTACTACCATAAGTTGACATTTCATTTGCATAATTATTACTAAGCTCACAGAACAATGCAAGATAGGCATTTTATTCCAACAAAAGCTTAGCCCAGAACTACCAAATTTTCCTTAGTTTTAAAAATGAGAACTAATGCATTATCTAAGGGAATCTATTTGCAAGCAGAAGATGGCACATACCTTCTAATGGTTCTGATTATCATATCTGCCACAAATACGGCACCACACTGTTCTGTATTCTATGAACTATTGTTCCAGAACATATTAGCTCTCCCTGATGACAGCGTGATATAGTCAAACAGCTAGGGAGATGCTGCACACCATATTTCTTTCTTGGAAATTTATAAGGTACATTAGCATAAAGATTCTGAGAAATCCAACAATTAAAAATCATGACTATAACCCAGTACTTCCATGCTTAATCTGTTCATGGAACACTTTTTTAGCATCTAATAATAGCTCCTGTTCCATAGATATCTATTTGAGAAATGATGTTAGGGCCACTATGAAAACAGATTTTCTATTATACTGCTCTACTAATTTAGCCAAGTTTCATTTTCTGATTAAATTTTAGATAGACACATTTATTGCATTTTAAAGGCTGTAAATCAAAATGGTTTTTCTACTGTTAATTACTAGAGACATATCTATTATACACAAAATTCTAACACCACATGGATGCCACAGTTGCCAATCCTTCAGCAATCATAGGAATTAAATATCTGACTTGTGAAATACAAGTCACATATTTGGGACACTATTTACAGAAAATGACTATACTGATGTAACCTGTCAAAGACTTGCACAGAAGTTCTGCACTAAACAAGGACTACCATGAAATATGCTTTTTATCTAGAAAATAGTTTAAAATATGGGAGATGAAGTTTTATTATACATCCCCATCACTGAAAAAAAACATATACCACAAATAAATGTTTATAAATTATACATCTATTACTGACCTAATACCAATAATGCAAGTATATATTTAAAAAAATGAAATGCCAACTTTTATAAAACCTGAAATTTAAAAAGGCTAAAAGCAATATGAATTTTAATATTGCAATTATTTTAAAAACCTGTGTACTATTTAGAGTAATTTAATCAAATGTGCCTAATTACTTTTAAGATCTTGATCTAACATTTCGTGATACACTGAATTCAAAGGCCTGGTTCTAAGCACAGCATACTTTGCTACTTGGCATTAGGCTATCTCTGGTAAGAGAGATTTCTCAAGAAAGCCATCTGTATTGTAAAATATTTTGCCCCAGAAACGATGCTATGGTTTTCCTAATAAATATCTTCTGGAACAGTTGAAAATATTTTCTAAGTATCTGAGTTTTTTATTATGGATCCCCCCCTTTTTTTTTAATAGGAGAGAAGAGGAAACATACTTTTTTCTTGTTTTTTTCTTCCATATGAGACTTCTCTTGACTCTAGCTGAGTACTACTCCACTAAGCTTTCACTTAGCGTGGCCTTTCATAGCAAAGGAAGAACTAATTAAAAGACTGTAGAAAGTTAAACTGTGTTAAAATATATTAGAGCATTTCTAATAGCTCTTGTGCCTTTATGATGCATTTAAAACTTTTAAGTCAAATGATTTCTAGAATATCTGAGTAAAAATATCGTTTCACTTTGTTTTATTAGATAAGAATGGTCTTGCTTTTGCTGTCAAGACAGTGTCTGCTTTTCCACACTCAGTATTACTTTTTAAAGCTGATTAAGATTATATGTTACGTTATCTGATAATATAAACTTCACTTTGTATCTCTTCCTCCACCCTTGGGTTTTTTGGTTTTTTTTTTACTTTTTCTTGATGTCATGTAGACTACTGGCTTGAGAAATGGTCTTGGATTATAGTCCCAACTATCATTTTCTAGCGTCATTATTTTGTGGAAGTCACTGAATTTGTTTTATAGAAAAGTACCTATCACCTCACAGGGCTTGCTCTAAGAATATATAAAATAATGGCTTTCACAGTCTAATAAAAGAGCAAGAGCTCCAAAAATACTTTCTCTCATTCAAAATAGGAGCTTGTGGAGATTATCATGGTATGTTCATTGTCAAACTTGATTATTATGAATACATAAAATCAATATGCATGATAGGGCCTGATTTCTAAGTCCTTTAGCAGGTATAAACTCCAAAAATAATTAAGCTGATTTAATTCCTGATTCAAGGGAAGCAAAGTGGTTAGTTGTCAAAAATTGAATATGGGTTTAATCTAGTTCCACCAAGCTGTATGACCTAGGATAACTTAAATCTCTCTGAACCCGGTTCCTCATCTAAAACTTGAGGAAAATAATACCTACATTGCAGAGCTCTTGGTACAATCAGTGCCTGGCAGAGCAAGCATTTAACAAATGGTACTTATCATTGTTAGATCTTCTCCTTTGACATTTACTACATAGTAAACTACCAACTTAGTCAAGACTCATTAAAACTATTGACTTTTTATTGCCATTAAAAACCTATATTCAGATACCTGGTACACAGCTTTGGCTTGTAAATTACCTTAAACAGAATTACTAATAATTGGTCACTGATATTGCTAAACGATTATATTTTTTCACATACTGGATATGTACATTAAAAATTAAAGGGCAGACTGCATGTCTATGTCAACTGTCTGGAGGATTCTTGGTAATGAAGATTCAAAAATGGATAAAACAGCTTTCACAACAAGTAATTACAGTAATTTACAGTATTATTAATAGATTAGCTTTATTACTGAGTTAAATATACTTATTTAAAATAGATAACTGCAGAAATGTCAAAACCAAATATAAACAAAGCATCACTTCAAATATCAACAGTGAATAAAGTAAAAGTCATATAAAGCAAGTGACTAGCCACATTTACACTTAAATTCAGTAAGTATGCATACTAGTAATTCATAGTTTTTACTCCTCCAAAGTTTATTCTGAGGATTTTTCAAAATGCATTTAATGGTGATTAAGAAAACCAAGACTAAGATTTGACAATCAATATAAGACTATTAAGAGGATTTCTACCAAATGTAAGACCTGTGGATTTCTAATTAATGGCTAATATTAGCACATACTTTTAAAATACATGGCAGATGCTAGTCTATCTTAGGTACATACTGATATATGGAGCCATGCCAGGGTCCAGCGTTGTAATCATGCTTTCTACAGAATGTTTTGTTTTATCAAGCACAGATTTCACCATAGGATTCCCAGCTACACCCTGCATAAAACAAATTAACATATAAATACCCATTCTAAGCAAAGAAAACGATGATCACCCGATAATGAAATTAATTATTTTTTAGGTTTCCAATGCATCACAGAACTGTACTTTTGTAAAATATAAGAAAAACAAGTTTATAACAATGTTAAATTGCTATTAAATTTCAAAATGCTTACTCTCAATTTCTCTTCTTATCTATCATAGACCCACAACAAACTGCAGACCACATTTTTAGTAGCACTGGTCTGGGACGTATATATATTGTATCTACATATGTATGCATGCATATATATTTACCTAATTTCTATGTATGTGTTATTTCACTTATTTATCTAAAAGACTAGGCAAAACTTGTCCATCAAGGTCCCAAATAAAGACTGTAATCAGATGTCTCCATAGACCCATACTTTGTTCCCTAATAAAAAAATAAAAATAGTGAAAACATTCTTATCTATTCCCCAAAGCAGCTACCTGTTACCTTAATATAAAATATTCTGCTATGTTTTACCAGAGTTTCTTCTTTGTCCTAATTCCTGTTTCTTATTTTGTTCATACCCAAATTTTCACTTTTAAGCCAGGCCTCTGTATTGTGTGTTTTTTTCCAATTAGAATTAACATTCAATATTACATTAGTTTCAGGTCTACAGCATAGTGAACAGATCTTTATATAACTTACAAAGTGATCCCTCGATAGGCTTTGCACCCATCTGATTCTTAAAACCACATATTAGAAATAAGGAGCCAGGTCTGAGTACCTCTCTCCTGTGCTACACTTCTCCCATGGTAAAAGATTCTTGAGAGCAATGACTCAAGATGGCATCTGGCTAACAACCATGATTCCACCTCATCCAACCTACCATTAAGCTGAGGTGATTCAGAAAAAACAATGAGTTCGTTAACACTGACATTTAAGACTGTCAACCAACCTTATGCTGAACATCAGAAGTTTTTCATAAAACCTGGAGAGCAAAACTGGGTATTCAACTGATAACTGACATAATGACATGCTTTTCACAAGAAAAGAGATAGTCCTTATATAAAGAAAGCCTTTAAAAAGCAGAGAGAGATATGAAAAAAAACAGCTTAGAAAAACGCCATCTTCATCAAACATGAAAAATGCAGTAAGTCAGTCAACCACATACTAATACCTAAAAGTGTTTACTATACAACTAAACTGCAGCCAAGCCACCAGCAGAATATTGGTGGGGGATTGTGGGGGGTACTCATGGAGCGATTCCAAATTTCACCAACAAAAATGGAAAAAATAGTAAAGAAAATTTTTAAAGAACAGAGAAATCAGCAAACTTATACAACCAAATACTGATGTATCTTTATGGATGCAGAGACCTGAAACTGACCTCGCTTACTCGTCAACGAACACTCCGCCGTCCCCACCTCAGCACAGAGTAGGCTTTCAATGAATATTAATAGTTACAAAAACTAAAACAGTGTAGAACTATTGCAAGGACAGGCAGAGCAGTGGAAAAGAATGCAGAGCCCAGAAGCTGATACTAACCAACAATTCAGTAACTGAGGTGACATATCAAATCTCTGAGATATTATGTTGGAATAGTCGATTAAGTGGTTGAAAGAAAATTAAAATTGACTTCTACCTCATATAATAAAGTAGGTATAGCTACATTAAATTGGCAAGTATAAAAAAATAATTAAGAAACCAAAGAAAAACATTTATCATATATTAATAGTGGAAAAAGTCATTTTTATCATGAAAAAAATTGAAAAGAAAGAAGACTGATAGAAATGACTCCTGAAAATTTAGAAACTTTTGTGACAAAAAGCATATTCTTACTACAATATCAGATCTTATGAATTCAAAACCGAGCAAAGAACATAGAGATTTCACAAAAGAAAACTAAATTGCAAATAAATCTGAAAAAAAGTTCAAATTCAGTACAAAGAAATGCAAATTAAAACAAGGTATTTTTTTGCCTTTCAAATTAGAAAATATTGTACTTCAAGATAATTAATCACTGCTAGCAAAGTGAAAAATGCTTTAACAGTCTATTTTGGAATAACCTTCTTGGACAGCATTATGTATCAGTAATTTTTTTAAAAAATTTTGTTTTATTGCTTAAAATATTACAAAGAGTGGTACATATGTCTCTTTTTTCCCCCTCCTTGACCTTCCCCCGGCCTCCCCTACCCCTCAGTGTCTTGTGTCCATTGGTTATGCTTATATGCATGCATACAAGTTCTTTGGTTGATCTCTTACCCCTGTATCAGTAATTTTTAAAGTGTTCACTTGCACATACATTGGGAATTAATCCTGATGAAACAGATGAACACAAAGATCTGCATATAAGAGCACTCATCATAGTTTTATTGATGAGAATTACAATTAGAAAATGCCAAATCACATTAGCAAAATAAAATATGGGAAATACATGCAATGGCATATAGGGCAAAGCAGCCAGAAAGAAAAAATTTCTGAAGATATGCTCTGGCTAGGAAGATATTCCTGATATACCGTAGGTAAAGACAAACAAAAGACATCTCCACATGCACTACCCCAATTTGATTTTTATTTAAAAAGCGATTAACATCCACATAGATATGCACAAACAAAAGACTGAAACTATAGAAAACTGGTAAAGAGAATAAAAATCATTTTTCCCCTTACACCATTTTGTATTTTCAAAATTCTCTCTAATGAATGCCTATTAGTTTCATAAAAGTTAAGCACGGTTTTTAAAGTAAATAAGCTCACCTTGATAAAACCCCAGAGTCCACTCGCAGATGCTTCATCCTGATCTCTAACAATTCTAGGATCTTCTTGTTCCTCTGGAAAAGTAATGGCTGACGTGGTTTCAGTTCCCGGGGCCAGAGGTGTCAAACTGGCTTGCTGAGTAATGGGGGCTGGCAAAATACCTAGTTAATGGCAAAAATGTTTAATATATGTAATTTATTCCATAAACGATTTCCTATAAAAAGAAGATACAATATATGAGATGAGCAATTTAAAACAGCTTAAATAATGTATCTGTATACCCAGGCATTTCAAGATTGAGTTAGGAACTCAAAGAATCACCTAAAACTATTTTATAAAATACATATGAAACAAAATTCCAAAAAATAAATTTCTTTTTTTCATATGCTTACACCAATTGTCCGAGAAATGTACAAATAAAATAAGCAAAAAGTACTTCAGCCCTAACCGGTTTGGCTCAGTGGATAGAGCGTCGGCCTGCGGACTGAAAGGTCCCAGGTTCGATTCCGGTCAAGGGATTGAGTTATGAACTCAAAGAATCACCTAAAACTATTTTATAAAATACAAATGAAACAAAATTCCAAAAAATAAATTTTTTTTCATAGGCTTACACCAATTGTCCTGAAAATGTACAAATAAAATAACAAGCAAAAAGTACTTCACGCTCTGGACAGTGTTGCTCAGTGGTTAGAGTGCCAGCCCGTGCACAGAAGGGTCACAGGTTGGATTCCTGGTCAAAGGCACATACCTGGGTTTCAGGTTCACTCACCACTCTCGGTTAGGGGCATATGGGAAGGCAACCAGCTGATGTGTGTCTCTCACATCCATGTTTCTCTCTCTCACTTTCTTCCCCTCCCTCCCTTCCACTCTCTATGAAAAGCAATGGAAAAAATATCCTCAGGTGAGGTTTAACAAGAAAAAAAAAGTACTTCACATTTACTCTATTTAGCACTTGGATGTGGTCAGCTATAGTTCTAATCTGTTTAGTGCATAATAATCACTGGTGTAAGCACCCAAGCCCATCACATAAAAGCATATAACAATTAGTACACATACTCTCTATTCCAGTGATGGCGAACCTTTTGAGCTCAGCGTGTCAGCATTTTGAAAAACCCTAACTTAACTCTGGTGCCATGTCACATACAGAAATTTTTTGATATTTGCAACCACAGCAAAACAAAGATTTATACTTTTGATATTTATTTTATATATTTAAATGCCATTTAACAAAGAAAAATCAACCAAAAAAATGAGTTCGTGTGTCACCTCTGATATGCGTGTCATAGGTTCACCATCACTGCTCTATACCCTACTTAAACTCAAAAAGAAAATTCACATACACATAAACATGGGTATAATACTTTTACTCTACAAAAAAATTTATTTGTAAAGGTTGATATGCAAAGTTGGATAATAAAAATTACAGCAAAGTTGTTTCCTTTCCAAAAATAAGAAATGATAGGCAGAAAATAACAAGGATGAAGTTTTAATATTGGTTTCTAACAACCATTCCAGAGAGGCCAATAGAAGGTATAGCTGACCTAGAAAAGGAAATGACCCAATACCACCAATTTACAGCCCACAGAAGCTTTTATTTGGTTTTAAATTTTTACCAGGCTAAATAAAACTACTCCCTGGACTATTCAGTCCTGATAATTTTTTAAGTAAAGTTTTAAAAAATTCTCAAATTTCACCTTGATGTTTCTCAATAAGTGCACAAAATATTAGGGCAAAATTTTGGAATTTTGTCTGACAGTCCATATACTAATGATGTACTACTAAGTTTTACAACACATAAAAATCATATACTAAGTTACATCAGCTTTATTTTAATAATTTAAATAGCAAAAACATGAGAAGAGGAAACTCTGAAAGTCCAAGAAATGAGTTTAAAACATTAATGCAGAGAAACTGGAACCCTTATACATGGCTGGTAAGAGAGTTGCTTTGGAAAACAGTCTGGTGATTTTTAAAGTCAGCAATTCCATGCCTACGTACATATCCAAGATAAATGAAAATATGTCCACACAAAAACCTGTACACAAATGTTCATAGAAGAGGTATTCATAATAGCCAAAAAAGTAGAAACAACCACCAATGAATTAAATAAACAAAATATGGCATATCCATTCAATGGCATATTACCCAGCCATAAAAAGGAATGAAGTATTGACATATGCTACATGGATGAACCTTGAAAATATGCCAAGTGAAAAAGCCAGTTACAAAAGGCTGCATATAATAAGATTCCATTTACATAAAATGTCCAAAATAGGCAAATTCAGAGACAGAAAGTAGATTAGTGGTTGCCCAGGGCTCTGAGGATTTGGGAGGAAGTAGGGAGTGACTTCGAATAGTTACGCAGTTTCTTTTTGGAGTGATTAAAAGGTTCTAACATTGTGGTCACAGTTGCATAATTCTGTAAATACATTAACTAATGAATTACACCCTTTAAATGTGAGAATTATATGGTATGCAAATTATATATTATTATTTGAAAAACAAAACATTATTTGAAAAACAAAACATTAGCTATAACCACTTATTTCAAAGTATGAGTAAGAGAGAATTACCCGTTACTGGAGGTGCAGAAAATGATGGCATCAGGGGTGTCTGGGGAGCTCTTCCTGCATGTCCCCTTGTAATGTCATACGCTGATCCGACAGAAAATCCTGATGTAGGAGGACCCAGAGGGGGCGCAGATGGAAGAGTACTTGGGGCAGAAGTTGAAGTTGGGAAGGGGGATAAAGGAGGATTACTAAAGGCAGCAGCAGTTGGTGGAGACACAGGAGGTGGTATAGTAGTAACAAGTGGTGGAGCAGAAGGAACTGGTGAAGGAGGCACAAAAGGCAATGATGCTGAAGGCCTCACAGGAGGAAGGGATGGCTGAGGGGTAGAGGATGCGTGTGGTGGCAGGGACTGCACAGAAGATACATTTGGAGAAGAAAAAGAACTGGTTGCAGCTAGGAAAAGGGGAAGAAGAAAAAAAAGACAAAATTGGAAACACTTTCACTTAGTTTTCATGACTTTCTTCTTGCAAAATGTTTAAATATAACAGACCACATCCCATGATTTAAAAAATGTATACTTTAAAATATACAACAAATATGACTTCCAACTCCCAAAAAAACTTATTAAAATAAGTTTTAATATATGCATTTTTTAAATTGACACAGAAAAGAGAAGTCTCTTCACTATCCTTAAAACACACTATATGCGGGGACCCTTTTCCCCTCCCTATGTGGGAGTCCATTCTGTGGAACTCTTGCCCTCTCCCCACGTGGGAGTCTGTACTTATTCTTGAATAAAACTCCATCTTTGCTATACCAAAAAAAACCAAAAAAACAAAAAACAAACAAAAAAACACTATATGCTAGACAACTCCATGTACCTAAAGGAACGGGGGTGGAACACATCGCAGCAGAAGCAGCAGTAGCAGCAGCAGCAGCAGCAGCAGCAGCAGCCAGTCCTGCTGCAGAATTTGGTGGAGGAGTTCCAGGTGGTGTTGTCTCTATTCCACTCTCTTCCATCATTTTTCTTCAATTATGATATACTGTAAAATTATAAAAATGTAATAAGTATTACACAGTAGTCAAAGCATATTTTTAAAGGTTGTATAGTCAGAGAATAATTTTAAAGAATAATCTTTCGGATGGGTGTTTCAGGCTTCTTAGGATATATTCCTAAAAGTGGGATCACTGGGTCAAACAGCAATTCCATTTCTAATTTTTTGAGGAAACTCCACACTGTTTTCCCCTAGTTGTACTAGTCTGCATTCCCACCAACAGTGTACTAGGGTTCCCTGTTCTCCACATCCTTGCCAGCACGTGTTGTTTGTTGATTTATCTGTAATACTTTCAACAACAAAGATAATAAAAAATAATAAAGAAATATACCAAAAACAAAAGAATAATCATTAAGAGACAGATGTCTTTATGTTTACAATGCCACTTATTTCCAGATGAAGGGTCTGTCAAAATTCCTAAAAAAAAAACCAGTCTGGAATAATGTTAAATAGGCAATCTGTGACATACTTATTACTGGGAAATAATTTAATGTTAACTATATGATTAATCATTATGATTTTATGTTAACTATAATTACTCATCCAATAATTTCAAACAGTAAATTACTAATTTACTTTCTGTCACACGCATGCATTTTATTTTATTTATTTTAAATATATTTTTTATTGATTTCAGAGAGGGAGAGGGAAACGGAGAGAGAAACATCAATGATGGGAGAGAATCATTGATCAGCTGCCTCCTGCACACCCCACACTGGGGATAGAGCTGGCAACCCAGGCATGTGCCCTTGGCCGACATCGAACCCGGGACCCTTCAGTCTGCAGGCTGACACTCTATCCCAGCCGTGGGCAAACTACGGCCCGCGGCCCGGCCCATTTGAAATGAGTAACACTAAAAAAAAAAAGACCGTACCCTTTTATGTAATGATGTTTACTTTGAATTTATATTAGTTCACACAAACACTCCATCCATGCTTTTGTTCCGGCCCTCCGGAACCCATTGTGGCCCTCGAGTCAAAAAGTTTGCCCACCCCTGCTCTATCCACTGAGTCAAACCAGCTAGGGCGATGCATTTTAGATTTATATCTGGGTTCCAGTCACTATTACATTTAAAATAAAAATCAGTATTTTTGAAACACTTCTTCTCCTCTCCCAATAAAGCATTGTATGTGGGCTCCTCCCGTTAACACTAAAAAATAATAATAAAATATGCTCAATTCTCGGTTTTCCTCACATTAATGGCTAAATGATATGTCAGAGTTTTAGAAAAGTTAACTATAGCAAAAATGCCACTAGATACCAGAATCCTAACAGATGATAATGATGACAAAATATGGAAAAATTCCTTTATAAATTACAAAATTTCAAGCCTGTCTCCAGCATAAATTCAAAACTTCTAAATACACCAAATTTGTTTTTTATGTTTTTACTCATTTATCCTTCAGTGAAGGTTGACTACTTGCAAAGCACTATACTGGCGCCTCTGGAAAAACAATGGATGCAAAAACAGGATACTGACAGTCCAGGAGATAATCAACGAGTAATACCAATGTACAAAGAATTGTAGCCTGAGGTATGTGCTCTGGGTGTGAGACAGTTTTGTATGACAGGAATGATTTTGACCTGAAGGTCAGGAAAGGGTCCCCCAAGGTTCTGAAGAATGTGCAGAATTTAATTAAGACAAAAAAAGTGAATGTATAGGAAGTATAAAGGCCCTGACAAGGTAGAGGAAACAAGACACATTAAGAAATCCCATGTGGCACAAAACAGAAAAGAATGAGGACTGGAGACATAGGCTCAGGCCTATTATAAGGCTCAGGCCGTGTTGAGCCTTATAAGCCAGGTTAAGGAATTGGGTTGTTTTTCTTAATATTTTAAAGAATTAATTAGTAAGTGTTTCATTTTGTTAAAAATGTTTTTTTTAATTGATTTTTAGAGGGAGAGGGATAGATAAAAACATCGATGAGAGAGGAACATCCATTGATCAGCTGTGTCCTGCATCCTCCCTACTGGGGATTGAGCCCGCAATCCCGGCATGTGTCCTGACTGGGAATCAAACTGTGATCTCCTCGCTGAGCCACACCAGCTGGGCAGGAATTTTTTTTAAGGACAGAAAATCACTATAGGGCATTTAAGCTGGATGTGACATTGTTGTCTTTTGTTTTAACATTCTGAAGAAATTTTAAATTCACAAGAAGATGCAAAAATAGAACAGAGCTCATGAGTACCCTTAACCCAGCTCCTCCCATAATAGCATCCTATATAATAAAAGGCTAATATGCAAATCAACCAAATGGCGGAATGACCGAACGCTATGACGCACACTGACCACCAGGGGGCAGAAGCTTAACACAGGAGCTTCCCCCTGGTAGTCAGTGAGCTCCCACAAGGGGAGTGCCACTCAGCCAGAAGCCCTGATCTGGGCTCACAACTAGCAAGCACAGTGGCAGTGGCGGGAGCCTCTCCCACCTCCGCGGCAGCACTAAGGATGTCCAACATCCCCCTAGGGATCCTCGACTGCGAGAGGGCACAGGCCGGGCTGAGAGACCCCTGCCCCGAGTGCACGAATTTCGTGCACTGGACCTCTAGTCTTATATAATCTAGTACAGGGGTGGGCAAACTTTTTGACTCGAGGGCCACAATGGGTTCTTAAACTGGACCGGAGGGCCGGAACAAAAGCATGGATGGAGTGTTTGTGTGAACTAATATAAATTCAAAGTAAACATCATTACATAAGAGGGTACGGTCTTTTTTTTTTTTTTTAGTTTTATTCATTTCAAACGGGCCGTAGTTTGCCCACGACTGATCTAGTACAATGATAAAACCTACGAAATTAGCGTTGGTACAATACTAGTAATCAAACCATAGACCTTATTTGGATTTCACCTGTTTTTATATTTGTGCGCGTGTGTGAGTATAGTTATATGAAGTTGCCTCATAACCACCATCACAATCAGGATACAGAACTATCCTGACACCCCTGGGAAACCCCTTGGTCACATCCTGTCACATGCTTCCACCAACCATAAGTCCTGGCAAAAATTTTTCTCTAACGTTTTCTCATTTTGTGAATGTTACATCAATAGAATCGCATGCAGCATATAACCTTTAGAGATTGGCTTTTTTTCACTCAGCATAATGCCCTTGAAGCCCATCAAGTGGCTGGGTGTATCAATAGTTCTTTTTTTACTGCTGAATAGTGCTCCATTTTATAGATGTACTAGTTTTATCCATTTATCTCCTGAAAAACATTTAGACTGATTCCAGCGTTTGACAATTCATATTTGTGCTGAGAAGATTCTTTTGATGACAGTATGCAAACTGGGCCACAGGACAGTCAGAGTAAATGCAGAGAGACCATTAAGAAGGATACAGAAGTAGTTCAAGTAGGAAGTAATAACACCCTAGACACCTAGGGAGGTGGGGAAGAAGGTGCCTCTGACACTTTGGCTGTCAGAACTAGAAAGGTACTACTGGAATCTGGTAGATAAAGGCTGGGGTACTGCTAAAAATCCTACCACACACAGGGCAGCCCCCGCAAGAAAAAATTACTTGGCCCCAAATAGCAATGCCAAGGTTGAAAAACTTTGGCCTATACTGAAGTGGTGATAGTGGAGCTAGAGAAGAGTGGATTTAAGGAATGTTTAGGTGGTGATAGACTGGATATGGGTCAATGACTGGTGAGACACTTGACTTGCACAACTGGACAGAGATGGGTATCATTCACGTAGGGAACAATGGAAGAGGTATTTGCTTGATATCTTTCCGGGGTTAGGGTTGTGTAGTGTTTATATTGGGCATGCTGAATTTAAGTCCCTCGAAACACCCAAGGAAAGACAATGACTTGGTTTGTAGCTTAGAAACCGCCAGCGTGGGTTCCTTTATTTTACCCAGTCTCCAAAGTCATGTTCTGAGATGACTAAGAGAATACCAAGTGAAAAGAGAATACGATCCAACCAGTCATTGAAGAAGAGCCAGGCAGAAGACAAGTGTACAGAGAAGAACAAGAGATGACCAGAAAGATAGGAAGAAAACCAGGAAGACTGTGGTGTCCAACAGCCAGTGTGTTCCAAGGTAGAAACAGGCAACAGTATTAAAATCTGCAGAAACAAAGAGGATGGCATCTAAAACTTCAATGGATTTGTTAAACTGGAGATGATGTAGTGAGAGCTATTTCCATGGAAGGAATGGGGTAGATGTCCATCTGAATTTGGACTGAGGAGTGGAAGGCAAATATGCATGATCTCTTCCCAAAGCTATCTCTTCTTCATCTTCCCATTTTTCTATTAGTCATTCATGTCCTACTACAGACACTACTGAATCCTTACAATGGCTAGTGGAAGTCATCCCCAACATTAACAAATGTGTTGGCAAAAGAACTTGCCGAATGAATGCAATCCGTAGTATGGAATAATTAGTCCATTTATTTCAGCCTTTAAAAAGCTTTACTCTTTGAGAATCGGCTTAATGAGAATATTGGGTAAATTTTGTATACATAAATGTAATACCTTCTACTACTAAAGAAAAGCTATCGTGGTAAAATAACAGTGAAGCCCTAACCGATTTTGCTCAGTGGATAGAGCATCAGCCTGCAGACTTAAGGGTCGCAGGTTCGATTCCAGTCAAGGGCATGTACCTTGGTTGCAGGCACATCCCCAGTAGGGAGTGTGCAGGAGGCAGCTGATCGATGTTTCTCTCTCATCGATGTTTCTAACTCTCTATCCCTCTCCCTTCCTCTCTGTAAAAAATCAATAAAATATGTTTTTAAAAAAATAACAGTGAAGTGTCAGAGTGGTTAAAGGTTTTAGTGCTCAAGCCTGGGCACAAAAAGGAATATTTATGTATCAACGTTAAAGTGGATGGCTACTTATAAGGATACAAAAAAAAAAATCAATGGAATAATGGAGCTTTGATAACCGTAAAAGCAATTACTGTTGATGTATTACAGGTGCAAAAGCTGATCTCTATTACCAACGAGTTGAGCGCCTGAGCAGGGTCTGGGTTTTCCGTCTTTGCACTCTCAGCTCTGATCCCCAAATAAACTTCCATCAATGTTCACTGAACTAAACAGTGGCTGACATTAGGAAGCCTGGAATGCCCAAATGTGCCATTTCACAGAAGTGTACATGGCGTCTCTGAAGACTACTTTGAATGACAAAAACTCTCTTGGATATAAACTCTGCCAATTTGGGATACCGGCTCCCCTGCAACGTTGCCTGCAGGAGTCCCGGGAACTAAAAAAGAGCAGAGTACAAAAGCCCCCTGGAGCGTAAGGCGCTGACCCGGGAACCTACGGGAAAATAAGCTACTTCCTTCCCACTGCCGGTCCGGTGTGTTGACCCAGCCAAGGCGGGAGCGGCCGAAATCCTGCTAATCGGAGGCAGCGGCCTCCCCACAGGCTCTGCCACGTCTCCAGGCCCCGCAGGGCTGGGCTAAGGTCAGCGGGTGCCCGCCGGTGTCTCCCCAGGCGCCCGAGCGCAGGAAGGTGGAGCCCCAAGGCCAGGGGCGCCGGCCTCGGCACCTGGACGAGGGCGAAGCGCCGGAACGAGACCCCCGAGACGCACCCACGGCAGCACCGCAGCTCGCGGCGATGCGCACCGGCGCCCGGACTGCACCCGGCGGGCTCCACAGCCCGCGCCGGGGAGGAAAGGCCGCGGGGCTCCGGGAAGACCCCCGCCTCCCAGGGGGCCAGCAGCCCGCCCACCTCGCAGGGGCAGGGACAGCAACGCCCGCCGGCGCCCTCCCCCGGGGCTGCCGCCGCCCGCATGCACCCGCTTTGTTCCCAGGCTGACGCTCACCTGGGGGCCCGAGGAGTGTCTGCGTGGCAGCCGGAAAGTGGGGGACAGGGAGCTCAGGGAGTGAGACTACGGTTCGCAGGAGACCAGGAGGAGGCACAGAGGAGTCGCACCGCGCGTCCCCGCCTCCAAGATGGCCCCTGCGGCTGCCACGTCGGCACGCCGCCCGGCCCCGCCCCCGGCCCCAGCCCCGCCCCCGGCCCGCGCCCGGCCCCGCCCCCTCCCACTCGCCGGGAACCCCGCCCCGTCCCACTCGCCGGGAACCCGCCCCTGGCCCGCGTTAAACCTGTCGGAGGACCTGGGTCCGAAGGTCCTTCCTGCCAGGGCTTGGCGCTGCCTTACTCCAGAGCCTTCTCCAGTGGAACTGTCCTCCTATCCCCTGCGCAACCCAACCCTTACCACCAGGAGTGTCCTGTGCCGGGGCCCCCACAGGGATGGGGATGAGCCAGCCAAGGTCATGGAGCTCTGTCCCCACCTCCAGGAAGGGTCGAAACAGGGAACTTATCCCATGTATTTTCAAAGATTCCCAGATAACAGCAGTTGCGTCAGGAGAGAGTGGGGTGGGGACAGGTAGCAGCTACTGTACTGATTTTTCCTCCCATGTACATGCATTACTTTTTTTTTTTAAATGAAAACTAAAGACAAAGATTATCAACAGAAGTCCAAAATCAAGAGTCAGGAGGGCCAATCTGAAAGCTCTAGACCCAGCGGTTCTCAACCTGTGGGTGGCGACCCTTTCACAGGGGTCGCCTAAGACCATCCTGCATATCAGATATTTACATTACGATTCATAACAGTAGCAACATTACAGTTATGAAGTAGCAACGAAAATAATTTTATGGTTGGGGGTCACAACATGAGGAACTGTATTTAAAGGGCCAGAAGGTTGAGAACCACTGTGAGAGAATGCTTTCTTGCCAATCCTTTTTTAACCTCATAAATTCCACTTAAAACAGTACCAGAAACAGTCGATACTCAATGTAGCACATTAAATAAATTGATGACTGGAGTACAGTGGAGAAAATAAGGAATTGGAAGTCAGAAGTCCTGGTTGGGTCTGGGACCACCCTACTGCCAGTTGTGCCGTTTTGTGCCTTGCACAGGTCACTCAGTCTCTATACACCGATTTGTAAAATGGGAATAATATTATCTGCCATTTCTCAGGCAGTTATGAATCAAATAAAATAAGGCATGTGAAAGCACTTTTTAAATTACCGAGTGTTAAACACGTGGAAAATTGTTTCTGTGGTTCCCAAATTCCATCAGGAATCCATTCATAGATTTAACATTAATTTATCTCTTGAACTTGACAGTTTTAAGCATTCTGAAATACTTCACAGAAAAGTTAATACTATTTAACTATGCCCTGTCTTCAGATCTCACTTTGCAACTACCATGGATTGTTCCCTTGGTGGTGACGCTTATCCATGCACTGAGAATGTGTGTAGGTGGCTATCTAGGTTACTCTCCAGAAAGTGCTGTTTGGGGTGGTGCTGAAAATATTACCATCTCCATCCTCTTTGGTTAACACCCTTAATAACGAAAAGGTCTATTGGTTTCTTCATTCAACAAATATTTATTAGTGGCTGCAGTATGCTGAGCATTGGGTACCAGAAATGCAGCAATGAACAAGACAGACAAGGTCCTGACACTTAAGGAGATTTTGTTAGTGGCAAGAAAGGAATATTGGGGACTAACTATGGTTGTGGGAAATATTGATCATGGTCTGTTAACCATGACGGCCTTGTGTTGGTTAAAGAAAGGACATTCTGACCTGGCTGGGAGTTGTACGCCCTCGGAACCTGGGAGTCAACCGTGGAGTGCAGTCCATTCTCATGGAAAGATTAACACCCTTGTTGCCCAAACAATGGAGTCCCACCGCAGCCCCCTACTTCCCAATGCCTATAGTCCAATTTCCCTGTGTAATCTTTGTTCTACCCTATATAAGAAGCTGGTTTATGGGGGGCGGCAGAGCAGATTTTTGTGGATGACCTGCCGCTCTCCCATACTGCCGGCAGTATTGGAATAAACAGTCCTTTCCTGAATCTCCAAGTATGGTTTGTCACTTCCCACCGACCGACCTGATTTCTGCCATAACAGTTTCATTCTCATGAGAGAGAAGGAGGGGCTAAGAACAGGAAAATAAGCAAAGCAAATACTGTTTGTGATGAGCACTTTGAAGATGGTGTGATATACAGTAATGGGGTAAGCCACTTTGTATAAGATGAATGTGAATGGCTTCTCTGAGGAAGTGGGAGTTGAGCAGGCCTGCAAAGAAGCCGGCCTGCGGTTATTTGGACAGAAAGAACAGAACACAAAAAGCCCTGAGGGAGAGCGCTTGACACATTTGCAGAACAGTGAGGAAACTGGGAGTGAGAAAATGGTGAGAAATGAGGTCAGAGAGAGAGCACAGCCAGATAAGATCCAGCCTTATGGGCCATGACAAGGTCTTTGGGTTATATACTGAGAGAAATGAAAAGTAGGTGGAAGGATTTAAGCAGAGGACTGACAAGATTTGACTTCTTTTTCAAATCACACTCTCACTGCAGTATGACTTGAAGAGGTGCGAGGATTAAAGCATGATGGCCAGCAATGAGATGATGGAGGCTTGGAGTAGCTGCCGGGGCAGGAGGAGGGGGTGCATGGTCTGGGACATATTTTGAAAGTTGAGCTGATGATTTACTTTACTGAGCTGATACCCCATTACTGTATTAGTTTCTTAACACTGCCTAAAAGAATACCATAACTCTATGGCTAAAAAAAAAACAACGGAAATGTATTCTCACAGATTTAGGGGCCAGAAGTCCAAAATCAAGAGTCAGGAGGGCCGATCTGAAGGCTCTAGAGAGAATCCTTTCTTGCCAATTCTAGTTTCTGGTAGATCCTTGGCTTGTGCCTCTATAACTCTAACTGTTGCCTCTGTCTTCACCTGACCCTCACCCCTGTGTCTTGTGTCTTACATCTCCCTCTGCCTTTCTCTCATAAGAATACCTGTCATTGCATTTAGGGCCAACCCTAAATCCAAGTGATCTCATCAAGATCCTGGAGGAGCTAAACCCCATTTCCAAATAAGGTCACATTCACAAGTTCCAGGTGGATATATCTTTTGGGGGAGGGGGCACGGACTATTC
The DNA here is from genome assembly GCF_000147115.1 of Myotis lucifugus. Taxonomy (NCBI): domain Eukaryota; kingdom Metazoa; phylum Chordata; class Mammalia; order Chiroptera; family Vespertilionidae; genus Myotis; species Myotis lucifugus. The sequence goes on from NW_005871048.1 coordinate 2,894,060, forward strand.
TACCCACCAAATGGGGCATGAGAGACCAGAATCAACCAAATAAAATGATGGTTTTTTGAAGTTGTTAACCTTGAATTCCATTTATAATATTTTGTTTTATTCACCACTTCTCAAAATTTCAAAAGAATTTTATGTGGCAGGTATTATTATTATTATTCCAATATTAGAAATCATTTTTTCTAACATTATTCCAAAGGAAATTAAGGCTCTGAAAATTCTGTGTAAACCTAGAGTGGGAACTCAGAATCCTTTAGCTGTACCCCGACTTCTCGCCTGCTTTTGGAGTTGCAAGGTAAGAAAATGTGTTAGATGGAAGGCAATAAAGGGCATCAATGGAAAAATTAAATTTTGAACAAAGAACAAAGAATGCTTTTTTTTTTTAGTTGTTGCTAACAGAACTCATCACATTTTTCCTTACAGGAAGCTTCTGATACATAATAGAGTTCATTTTTGAGCTATAATGAGAGAGACAGTATGATAGTGGGATTTTGCTGTTACTGCACACAGGCAAACTATTTCCCACTTGAGTGGAGGGGTTTTTCTAGCTCATTTCAGAGTTAATAGATTTATTCTTAAATATTCCTAAATAATCCATAAGCTTTCTAATATTCATGTTAATAGTGAAGCATGTATTTTCAGGTGGAGAAGAGCAGGACTGAGATTTTGAGCATCTGCAGTGTAACCAGGAGTAGGGGCAAAGCTGAATCTGGTTTGAGAGATGACGGCTCTGCTAAAAGAACAGTCAGTGAGTTCTACAACCATAAGGGACACTCCAGCAGATGTGTGTAGCCAAGTAGAAATCAGGGCCCATCCCTACACCCAACCCACACAATGAGGTTATTTTAAGTTCGTTTAGCAACTAGGAGGGGGGCGGAGGGTTGTCCCAAATATTACATGGGACATACTTGTATTAAAGAATTGCTCATTGTTTATCTGGGGCCAGTGTGGCTCAGTAGAATTCAAATTTAGGAGCCAACAAGCTGTGACTTCATCTGAGAGGCAATGTAGTAAGGATTAGGACATAGATATTGGTACCAGACAACCTGCATTTGAATTATGGCTCTAGCACCTGCTACCCTTGGGCATGTCATTTAAACTCATTGTGTCTTGATTTCTTCACTTATAAAATGAGAACTTCTACTCCTAGGTACCTCGTGTTTTTTACTTGAGGATTAAATGACTTAATATATGGGAAATGCTTGCAGCAATGCCCAACATAGTATTCTTCATGTAGGTGTTAGCTCTTATTCTTTGACTTTTGAGTTATCTTAATATTCATCTGGCCATGACTGGTATAAACCAAAAAGACTTTTATTTAGGTGAGTCCAAGTTGTAATTTCTGAATCAAGGTTTTATTTGCTTGTTTGTTTTCAATTAAAGAAAATTTACTTTAATTATAAATAGATGACTCTACCTCCTAATCTGTACAGGACACTTCCAATTTAGGGCTGTTGACCCAGCATAATTATTATTTTTTAAAAAATATATGTTTATTGATTTCAGAGAGGAAGGGAGAGGAAGAAAGAGATAGAAACATCAATGATGAGAGAGAGTCACTGATTGGCTAACTCCTGTACACCCCACACTGGGGATCGAGCCTGCAACCGGAGTATGTGCCCTGACCAGGAATTGAACTGTGATCTCCTGGTTCATAGGTCAATGCTCAATCACTGAGCCATGCCTGCCAGGCCCAGCATAATTATTAAAAGTACCCACCTTTTATTCTCAAAAGTGTTCCAGTTTGGACAATAAAATCTTAAGTTACAGAGACATTAAGAACTTCTTTTTGCACTTGTGAGTTATAGTGTGAAAATGTTAACCCCTGCCTCTAGCCTGCACACACATAATAGTTATTACCAGAGTCCATTTCAATTTGCTTTAAAGACTAACATCTTTCTAAAATATTTATTTATGAAAACATTCGATGGCTCCTCATTGCCTACATGGTAAAATCTTGAAAAAACTCAACTTACCCTTACTTTCTAGAAGACTCTTCTCCTCTTCCTGCATCTTCCTCCACACCCCCCAGGCACCAGCTGCAAGGCTGAAACCATGTGCCTGTGCTCCTCTCAGTCCTTTCCCTTTCTGCTAGTAGGTACTCCTCCTTTTTCAAGGACCAGATCAAAGCTTTCTTCCATCTTAAAACCTTTCCCATTGCAGGTTTGTTGGTTGTACATATCTATACTCCCTATTTATTTATCCTATATAATAAAGAGCTAATATGCTAATTAGAGTAAACAGCAGAATGACCATCCGGACGACTTTCCAGATGAAGCGGGGGCTGTGAGGGCCGAGTCCCTTGCATGAATTTCATGCATTGGGCCTCTAGTATAACAATGAAAGCATATGAAGCCAGGGCTGTAAGGGCCCAGCCCCTTGCACAAATTTCGTGCATCAGGCCTCTAGTTTGTTTATAAGTTTCTTGATAATATTTTGGTTTTTAAAATATGTTTTTATTGATTTTTAGATAGAAAAGAAGGGAGAGCTTTGAGAGAGACAGAAACATGGTTTATCTCCTACACACCCACTACTGGGGATTGAGCCTGAAACTCAGGCATGTGCCCTGACCAGGAATCAAACCTTGGACTTCTTGGTCCATGGGATGATGTTCAATCCACTGAGCCACACCAGCCAAGCAATACTTTGTTTTTTGAATCCCATGACATTCAAATTCTTAAATATCTTGATTATTTTTAAATTGACTTGAATTTCTAAGAAGACTCATGTGTAGTACAGACATTGCAAAAAGTCCTCATAATCAGCCTTTTCCCTGCTACAGATGGTTTTACTAAAAATAAAAATAACCTGTAGAAGACAGAACAAATACGTTTCTTTTGGAAATTTTGAAATTTTACTTTGAATAAGGAATCATGCAACTAAAATTAGTTGTGCAGCCAAGGAAATACTGTTAATACGCAATAACATATTATAAAGGATTCTAAATTTTTCTAGACTTTTGTGTTTTTACAAAGTTAAAAGTTTGCATAACTTCAACCAATAGCCTCCCAATGCATCAGAACTCCTAAATATTTATACCTGTCAAAGTGTTCCTCAAGTTTTTGAATTCACAGAATTTCCCTATGAATTTTACATCATAGTTTAGAAAAGGAAACAACACAATTATTTTTACATGCACCTCTATGTTTAAGTAATGTTCAAAGTTGTATTCATTCTATGTCGGGGGCCTCCCTTCTCCGCATCCAGCACGGAGAGAGAGAGACCTGAACCGGTTCTATTAAGTTGGAGGCGCTTTTGGGATTAGAGAAAAATGAAAAGACAGACACAAAAATAGAATAAAAGCTTGGGCCAGGTGTGGCATCTGCCCTCTGATGGAGGGACAGATACAGAGAGCCAGCACCGCAAGTAGACTTATTAAATACTTGAATAACAGGAAGTTACATCACATTTGGGTGGGCCTTGAGTTCCTGGCAACATCATGAGATCCATCCCCTTAACACTGGGTGGGAAGGTCAAACTGAGTGGCGTCCTGGTCTATTGACCAGGTCCGCCCCCAGGGCATGGCCTGAGTTTCAGCCAACATATTTAAAGATGCCCGAGTGTTTTGCCAGCGGCCCTCAACACATTCTTTTGGCAATTCAGCATTTCTCTAAGGCTCAGAAGTAAAATGTTGGGAAGACAGCCTAAGAGATGAATGGGTCCAATTCACATAATCACATGTCAGCCTAATTGCATGTAAATAGCCATCTGGTGTCCTCCCACTTGTCTCATAGAACTACTTCTGCGCAGGTCAATAGGGTAAGGTGGGCAACACACCAGATTAGAAATCTAGTACTACTGCCGCTAATTAACAATGCCACCCTGGGATCACTGTATTGGAGCTTCCTTTTCCTCCCCTGACAACTGAAGAAGAGCTAAGTGATTTCTGTAGTGGATGTTAATCATGGTTAGCTCCCTCACAAGACAAGAAAAGAAGCTGATAAGTAGTTATCAACATAGGTGAAAAGTCCTAGGTGAAATGTTAGAAAATGGAATTGAGGAGTTGATGATGATGACGATAATATTCACGGTGATTAAGTAGGTTTCCTGCCCCCCCCCCCCAATTTCAGAAAAATTTGCTCATGATTTAATGTTTCAAATTTGATAATACCAATCAATAGATAAGGGAAACAGCATCTGTTAAAGTTCAAATCTTATTTCTGAAAACTCTTGGTAAATTAGAAATAGAGGGAATCTTTAACCCGATAAAGGACATCTATGAAATAACATAGCAAATATAACACTTAATTGTGAGATATTAGAGGCATTTCATGTAAACTTATAACAATGTAAAAAGATAAAAGTTTTACATAGAACGAAGAAGCAAGACTATTCTTATTTGCAGTAAACATTCTTGTATATATGTCCCACACATAATCCTTGCATCTCTTTCCCAGGCTTCTAGTAATCTCCCCCCAGTCCATGACTTTACACATCTATCCTAGTGATTTCCACATTTATATGTCCTACCATACTTCTCTCCTAAGCTCCACAGCCATTCAATAGCTTTACTTTGGTGTCTGATCAGGGGGCTAATTAAAACTCTTGATGTTTCAAAAACACACACAAAACAATGTGCTCTACTTTCACTGTTTCCATTAAGTAAAAGGCAGCTTTGCTTTTCCGGTTGCTCAGGTAAAAAACACCTTGGATCAAAGTTGACATCAACAGTGATGAGTCATGTTGACAGAATCTGCCCTTGAGATGATGTGATGAAGATGGCACTTGACCTCTGTGGTCTTCCTCAGATGTAATCATGGAAATGGAGCAATCTACAGCATATCTGACCAGTATTCCTCAAAGTTGTCCAAACGAAGATCTGAGAAACTGTCTCAGCCAATGGGAGCTGAAGGTGACCTGACAACTAGTCATGGGGTGTGGAAATAAAGACCGCCCACATGAGAATGAGGAAAGGCTCTTTAGTCAGGGCCTGCAAGGGAGTCAGCCACCATCACTGCATTTGGCAGAGACTCCAAGGCTGGCAGAGGAGTGGAAAGCTTTCTAGTGGGAAATGAAGAGGTTTCAGGTTGCCTGATTAGAGGCTGTGGGCAGGGCTTACTAGAAGTGGGTGCTCTATGTGATTGCTTGGGGGTGCATATTTGGCTTTCTCCAGTTGGACCTAAATTGGAAAGGGGTGGGGGGAGCAGCATATGAAAACTGTCAGCTATTAATTAAGTCCTGGCTTTTGGGGGCTGATTGCTACAGAGGTTGCTGTTTGGGTTCCAAGGCAGGTTGCTATATATTATGGGTCAGAGTTCTGAATTAAAATATGGGCTTTAGTTAATAATTATATAGCAATATTGGTTTATTAACTGTAGGAAATGTACCATTGTGAATATAAGATGTTACTAAGAGAGGCAACTGGGTATGAGTATGAGGACTCTACTATCTTCTTGAGTTTTCTGTGAATAAAAAACTTCTAAAAAATAAAGTTCATTTAAAAAAACAACAACAACCTGTGAGATGTCCTCGGCTCCTTACTTTCTCTGACCCTCCACCTCCAATCCTTTAGCAAATCCTTAGTATTTGACCCCACCCTCCCTGCTCTACTGTTATCATCTTGGCCCTGACTTTATCATCTCTCACTTGGAAGTCTTCACTAGCTTCCTAAGGGCCCACTAGCTTCCTAAGGACCCACCTGCTTGCGCTCCTGCCTCTAACATACTTTCTCACAGAGCTTTCCCGTGGCCTAAGGTGCACAGGACCCTCCCCCTGGGACCCTCTGCCCTTATTTCCCTCCCCCCCCCCTTCCTCCCTCCACCACGCTGGCCTCCAGGCTGTTTCTCAGGTGCACCCCGCCCACTCGCACTTTGGACCCTTTGTACTTGCTCCCTCTTCCTGAACACTGATTTGCTTCCTCGTGTCACTTCACTCCCAGAAAGTCCTTCCCTAAACACCCTGCTTTATGTTTCTTTTTAAAAATATTTTTTAAATGTTTCTTCATAACACTTAGCACTTCTGAACATTACCATATATCTATTTGTTTACTGTTCATCGCACACTGTGCATATAAATGTCCATGAGCTCAAGGACAACTGTTTTGTTCACCACTGCATCCCCAGTATTAGTTCCAAGTACTTAGTAGGCACTCAATCAACATTTAAGTGAATGAATAAGTAAACGACTGGATTGGGGGTCAGCATGCTAATGCTGCAGAGTGCTCTTATCATTCTTTTCAAACAGCTCATAATTTCAATTCCATCAAATCAAAAATATTTTTTGCAGAGACAATTCGGTTCTTCATTCCCTTTCTATTCATCAAATGTATTTTACTTAGTGAGTCCATTTGACTGGGCCTCAGAAATGCGATCTGAAATGGAAGTTAAGATTCCTTACATAGTTTGCATAGGCATATGCATTGCCTGTGGCTTAATTTTCTACAGGTGACAACACCTGTAAACATTTTGAGATATTCACCCAACCAATGTTTATTGACCGACGCACTGTGCTAGAAGCCATGGACCAGAAATAACACAAATGAATTCCCGCCCTAACAAACGATCGCAGTCGAGAGGAAAGCTATTGCACCCAAAGCACAAAAATCCAAGAAAGAAAATTTGGGGTCTTTTGACAAGTTCACACAACATGATAGGGGAGAACACAAACCATGCGTCATAACCACACAGAGCTGTGTGGAAAACACGTTTCCTTTTCATGCAGCTATTGGGGTGGGAGGAACTGCCACTGGCAACCAGGGAATGGATCTGTGAGTGGATCTGTTCACGCACCATTGCTTTTATGGAGCAGGCTGTCCCCTTCTGAGACTCACCTCCCCTGAATCCATGATGCTGAACTAACCTCTTCTCCTACTCCTTCCTGACCACTTCTGTCTGACAGAATTTACTTTTTTTTAGTTTTCCTGTCTCCTTATTTGAGCATTGCCCATTTCACATGGAGATCATGCCCTGGAGTCATTTAACAAGGGTTTAACTACTGTCAGATTTTATTCCTGCTGTCCCCAGACACACTATGAGAGCCAACACTGGGACTCATCTCACATTCCTCCTATTCACAAAGACAGGAACTAGCTTGTAGCCGACAAATCTTCACCTTCTGGCCCGCAAGAGTCACTGCGTATCACCCACCATTGCCCCCACTGCCGCCATCTTTCTGCATGCCCCCTCCGCCCGCTACATTAGATGGAAAGGGTTTAAACACTTGGCATATTGTTTTTAAAGACTGCCAATGCCACTGTACCTTCCCTACTTATAGACAAGAGAAAGAATCTACCCTTAGACCCTCAGTTCTGTATGACTCGCTCTAATCCTTCTCCAAAGCTTGAGTTCCAGTTTCTAACAACCTAGAAAGCTCACCATCTTCTCAATTTCAATCAGGTAAGAGATAAAACCATCACCTTTCCATAAAACTAGTTTCATATGTTGCCTTTTCAATTTCATTATCACTTTTATCCAGTAATCAGAAAAAGTATTTGACAGCTCTCCCTCCCTCGCCATCCATATTCATCAAGACCCCAAATTTGCTACGCTGTCTATTGCCTTGTGGACCATGGTAAAGCTCCGCGGAAAAGCACCTTAGAGGCAGGAGTGGAAGCAGGTGGGCCCTCAGGAAGGATTCCAAGTGAGAGGTGAGGAAATCCAGCCAAGGTGGTAGCAGCCACACAGAGGAGCTGTGGCCCATGGAGTCAGCAGTTTCCTCTTTTCAGAGCCTGGAGTCTATAAGCACAGCCCGCTCTTGCTTAGCAAACATACATTCAGACTTTTATTTCAGATGCTATACTTTTCAAAAGTTTGATTTTATGTTTTTTTCAAAGGTAATATGTGGACTTGTACACAACTCAAAGGTACAGAAAAGTGTGTAGTGACAACTTCTCTCATAAGCCTGTCCCCCTTCTCAGAGACAACTACGGCTCTGCATCTCACAAGTATATATACAGGTTCTTTTCGTGTGTTTTTTGCACAACTGGAAATACACCAGATATACTATATTATAGCTTAGTGCTTGGTGCATGTGTAAAATACTGCATGCATGCAACACACACACACACACACACACACACACACACACACACACACACACACTGGAGCACTATATTTATGCCACTGCATTTAAAAAGACCTACATGTGCTTCCACTGAATGCACTGGATTGCCAATAATTTCTTTAACTTTTACTAATTCCTGAACATTTAGTTCATTCCAACCTTTTGTTAATACCCACAGCAATGCTATATTGATTTTACTTAGATGCCATTTTACACACGAACAAGCATATCTGTAGACTAAAGTAGAGTTACTTGATCAAATGGGATGTCTTTGGAATTTTAATAGATAATGCAAAATTGCTCTCAATGAGGATGTATCAATTTATACTCTCAGTAGTGACATATAAGGCCTGCTTCTCTATTTCCTTTCCAAATACAGTTTCTTACCAAATATTTGAATCTTTGTTGACTTACAGGTAGAAAATATATCTTTGCATTTATGTTATGAAGATTGAGCATTTTATGTAAAAGCCATAAACCTACTTAGTGTGAGTCCATATGTTTGTATTTGTTTGGATGTGATCTCTATCTTAAATTACATTATTGATTTTTAAACAGTCTATATGAAGTCTTTATACAATAAAAAATGAGAACCTGGCTGGGTGTGACTCAGTGGTTGAGTGTCAACCCAGGAACCAGGTCACTGGTTTGATTCCAAGTCAGGGCATATGCCTGAGCTGCAGTTCGATCCCCAGTGGGGGGAATGTAAAAGGCAGATGATTCTCTCTCATCATTGATGTTTCTATATCTCTCTCTCTCCCTCCCTCTCTAAAATCAATAAGAATATATTTTAAAAAAATAAATGACACCTATATGTGTAGTACATATTGCAAATACTTTGCCTTCTTTGTAATTTTGATTTTGATTTTGTGTATGTGTGTGTATGTGTGATTTGCCATGCAGAGAGGCAAATTTATTAGATCTTTATAATCATTTGTTCAATATTAAAATAGAACTCAGCTGGCATTTTTATTGAGGTCCTATTATATAAATAGATTGTATTAGAGAACTGACATGTTTATTATGCAATATCTTTTTATCCAAAACTTTTTATGTGCCCTTATGGCATTTAATTATTTGAAAATATAGACCTTAAATATTTATTCATAAGTTTTTCTTAGGTATTTTATTTTTTCTTGCCATTGTCAATAGTCTTTTCTTCTATTGCATTTTATTGTTTATATATAGGAAGATTATTTCACTGTATTAATTTTATAACCAGTCTCCTTACTGAATTGGCTTGTTGCCAATAGCAAATGAATTGATTTGCTTTTTTTTTACCCATCCTTTACAATATTTACACTTATTTATTTTTATAATATAAATTTCTTAACTTGAGTAAGGTTTTATTTGTGTCCTAAAATATGGCCAGTTAACTCCAATGTTTTATGGGTACATTAAATGATTGTCAAGTTATGCAAAGCAAATATACCTATTACTTACATTATTTATGTATTCCACTGACAAATATTTCTTATTTACTTGCTATGCCATGAACTGAGATATAGAATTAAAATATTCTGTAACTAATGTATCTTATTTTCCCTTGTGTTTCCTGTAATTTTTGCTTTAATTATGTAGATACAAGGTTATTTGATTCATAGGTATCCATAATGATGAGATCATCAGAGTGGATTATACCCTTTATCATTTACTTCACATTTGTCTGACACACATTTACTCATCCTTTAATTTTTATGAGTTATTTTATCTTAGATGTATCTCTTGAATTTGAAAATATAATTAAATTTTGCTTTGTGATTCACTTTGAGATGATTTTTTTCTTCCACTGAGGCATTATCAACTTACTTTACTTATATGACATGTATTTTTAGTTTTCATCTAATGTATTTCATATTATGTTTTCTGTTACATTGATTTTTTTATTTTCTATAATCTTTCATTACATTATCTATAATGTTTTGTGTGTGTGTGCATTGTCTGGTAATCTAGAGAGTTTATGTTTTTATTCTAATGATTAACCTTATAATTGTTACTTTATGAAATATATTTGATCCTCTATATAGCATCTATTGACTCCCTACAGTGATAATGATGAAAGTAGTATATGCTCATGGCTTTTCCTAACTGCTACCAATTCATTGTAGCTGATTATATATTTTTGGTAGTATCTACCTTTATATGTTTAAATCAAACACCTGTGTTACTTGATTTATTGGCTCAATATGGTTCCCAAGAGCCTTCCTCATCTTCCAGTCTGTATCTCCAAACTGAAACCCTTACATCTAAGCTAAGAGGCAAAATCAGCATCTAGAACAAGCCAGAAACCAAGTTCTTGCAGCAGACAATCTGAGGAAAACAAATGCAAAAATTAGCGGCTGCGGGAAATTCTGAGATCTTGTAGTTTCAGAAGTCTGGGGAAAGAAGAACAAGGAGGCATTGTGGGAAAGCAGTGCTTTCCAATTAAATTTGGAGAAGCAAAGTACAATAGACTTTTATTTTGAGAATAGTCATTAAAATGGAGTGCTCTGTGGAGTTTGTAAAGTGGTCCAGTGGAGGGGGTTCAGTGCAGCAAAGTTCATGTCTGAACGTGGGGTTTTTGCCTCCTACGATCCAAAAAAGAGAGGTTGCTTCTTGCTGCAAAGCTCAGTATTGTACTTGAAGATGAAGAGGTAATGTGGCTTTGCTTCTTTGCAATGCCAAAGGTTGGTCTCCTTGTTAGATCATTGCTTGCATCTTCCACTCTACTTTTGATTTGCAATTCCCTAAGGACATATGATGGTAAACATCTTTTTATATGCTTATTTTCTATCTGTATATCTTTGGTGATATGTCTGTTCCAATCTTTGTGCAAATTTTTAATCAGATTGTTTTCTCATTCTTGAATTTAGGAGTTACATTTTGAAGATGTCATTTGTGTCTTTCAAAGAATTGTTCCATTCATCTGGGTTATCAAGATTGTGGGCATATAATTGTTTCTAATATTCCTTTATCATCCTTTTAATATTTATGAGGTTGTGGTGATGGTCTATTTTATTTCTGATATTAGTAATTTGTGTCTCTCTCTGTAATTCTTAGTTGGCCTTGGTAGAAGTTTATAATTTTATTGATCTTCTCAAAGAACCAGCTTTTGGTTTCATTGACTTCTGTTCTGATTTTTATTATGTTCATTTAGTTAAAAATATTTTAAATTATCTCAAGATTTCTTTGGCCCATGTGTTACATAGAAGTGTGTTGAATAATCTCAAGCATTGGGGATTTTCCAGCTTTCTTTTTGCTATTGATTTCTATTTTCATTTCACTGTGATCTGAGAGTATACTTTTTATGATTTGTATTCCTTTAAATTTGTTGCGTTTCATGGTCCACAATGTGGTCTATCTTGGTAAATGTTCCAGATGAACTTGAGAAAAAAATGTGTATTCTGCTGTTGTTGAAGTATTCTGTAAATGTCCATTAGATTTAGTTGATTGATGGTGCTGTTCAGTTCAACTAGGTTTTTATTGAAAAATTAAACTCATTTGTTAATAAAATGTATGCAAGTAAATAAACAATCTAAAAGAATTTAGAAACATAAGTGTTGTTTAATAATAAGTATTCGTCAATATATACACATTGAGAAGACATTCTCCTCTTGTCATAAGTAGGTTTGTTACATTTTCATCTGGTGCTGTCTAAATTCTAAGAATCTAATCTAATAAAAGACAAACATGCAAATTGACCATACCTTCGCTATGCCTTAAGCCATGCCCACCAGCCAATCAGAGTGACTATATGCAAATTAACCCAACCAAGATGGCAGCCAGCAGCCACAGAGCTGGAGCAAGTAGGAGGCTTGGTTGCTCCAGTGATGGAGGAAGCCAAGCTTCCCAGCCAGCTCTGAGCTCCACTGAAGGCAAAAAAGTTTCAATTATAGAAAGTAAATAAACCCCAGATACCTGCTTTCAGCCGGCTGTGGCCACAGAACTGGAGGGAGCAGGAAGCCAAGCTTCCCGCCTGCCACAGGGCTCTGAGCTCCACTGAAGGCAACAAAGTTTCAATTATATAAGGTAAATAAATCCCAGAATAAATAAAAAAAAGAAAAGAAAGGAGCAGCTGGGAGCTTCCATCGCTGGGGGGCTTGGCCAGCCTGAAAACAGCCCTCAGTCCCTCACCCAGACTGGCAAGGCACCCCAGTAGGGATCCCCCCGACCCTAAAGGGTGTGTGGCCAGCCTGAAAACAGCCATCAGCCCCTCACCAGGCTGGCCAGGCACCCCAGTGGGGACCCCCACCCTGAAGGGGGTGTGACCAGCCTGCAAACACCCATCAGCCCCTCACCCAGGCTGGCCAGGCACCCCAGTGGGACCCCCACCCTGATCTGGGACACCCTTCAGGCAAACCAGCTGGCCCCCACCCATGCACCAGGCCTCTATCCTATATAATAAAAGGGTAATATGCAAATTGACCCTAACAGCAGAAAGACTGGGAATGACTGGTCACTATGACCAGTCACTGACCACCAGGGGGCAGACGCTCAATGCAGGAGCTGCCCTCTGGTGGTCAGGGCGCTCTCACATGGGAGGAGCTCTGCTCAGCCACAAGCCAGGCTGATGGCTGCCAGTACAGTGGTGGTGGTGGGAGCCTCTTCTGCCTCCTCAGCAGCACTAAGGATGTCCAACTGCAGTTTAGGCCTGCTCCCTGCTGGCAAGTGGACATCCCCCAAGGGCTCCCGGACTGCCAGAGGGATGTCTGATTGCCAGCTTAGGCCCAATCCCCCAGGGAGCAGGCCTAAGCCAGCAGGTGGTCATCCCCCGAGGGTCCCAGACTGCAAGAGGGCACAGGCCAGGCTGAGGGACCCCCCCAACTGAGTGCACAAATTTTTGTGCACCAGGCCTCTAGTTAAACCATAAAACTCATAGAATAAAATACAGGCAGTAAACACTTTGATATCACTCTTAGCATTTTTGTTGGATATATCTTCTCAACCAAGGGAACAAAAAACAACAACCAACAAATGAAATTACATCAAACTAAATAGTTTTTGCATAACAAAGAAAACCATCAACAAAACAAAGAGACCAGCTACTAATGAGAGAAGATATTCACCAAAGATACATAAGGAACTCATACAACTTAGCACACACAAAAAACAATTCAATAAAAAATGGGCAGAAGGCCCTGCTCATGTGGCTCAGTGGTTGAGCATAAACCCATGAACCAGGAGATCATGGTTTGATTCCTGTTCAGGGCACATGCCTGCGTTGCAGGCTTGATCCCCAGTGGGAGCATGCAGGAGGTAGCCAATCAATGATTCTCTCTCATTGATGTTTCTATCTTTCTCTACCTGTCCCCTCCTCTCTGAAATCAATAAAAACATATTTTAAAAATAAAGTAAAAATGGGCAGAGAATCTAAATAGACATTTCTCCAAAAAGTATATACAGATGGCCAATCCTATATAATAAAAGCCCAGCAACTGAATGGCAGAACGACCAGAACTGTGGGAAGCCACCGCTTGCCAATACTGTCAGTACACCAAGGAACACGGAAGGCCGATGGACCTTGGGCGTTAGCAGGGCTGATGCTAAGCACTGAGTGTTGAGATAGTGGTGGCTCAAGGCAATTCCCTAACCTGACAATCCCTTTACCATTTACCAAACTTTACCTTTGATATGCCTGTATGCATTGCTAAAGGGCAAATGTGTATTCAAGTAAATAAAAAGTGGTTCAGCCAGAGGTCAGTGTGCTCTTCATGAAAGAGACACCCCCGGCCCCCAATGTCTTCTAAATTCATATTTCTTGTATAGCATTTTCATTTGTGCGTCGGCCCCTCCTTCAGATCCTGAACCCCGTAGTGAAGGTAGTGGCACAGAACGATCAGTCAACCAATGCAGGGGCTGCCCCCTGGTGGTCAGTGCACTCCCCCAGTTGAGCACTGCTCGGCTGACGGGGATGAACCGCTGCTACCGCAGTGGAAGCAGCCGCTCAGAGGGTGGGTCCACAGCCGCTGACAGGGATGTAAGGGAGATGAGCAGTGCTCCCATGGCGGGCCCATCCCTTCAGGCCATGCCCCACACCAGTGCATGAATCCCATGCACCGGGCCTCTAGTAGACATATAAAGAGATACTCATTATCACTAATCATCAGGGAAAAGCTAATCAAAACCACAATGAGATATTGCCTCACACCTGTCAGAATGGCTATCATTAGTAAATCAACAAATGTTGGCAAGGATATGGAGAAAAGGGAACCCTTGTGCACTGTTGGTGGGTAAATTGGTGTAGTCACTATGGAAAACAGTATTGAAGTTTCTCAAAAAATTAGAAATATTACTACCATATAGCCCAGCAATTTCACTTCTGGGTATTTATTTGAAGAAATCCAAAATTCAAATTTTAAAAGATATACGTACTCCTATGTTAATGCAGTATTATTTACAGCAGCCAAGATATGGAAGTGTCCATTGATAGATGAGTGAATAAAGAAAACGTGGTACATATATGCAGTGGAATATTAGCCATAAAAAAAATGTTACCATTTACAACAGCATGGATGGACCTAGAGGGTATTATGTTAAGTGAAATAAGTTAGACAGAGAAAGACAATTACCAAATGATTTCACTTACATGTGGAATTTAAAAAACAAAATATACACAACTGAAACACATAGATACAGGGAACAAACTGATGGTTGTCAGAGGGGTGTGGGTGGAGGATGGGTAAAAAGGCAAACAGATTAAGAAATACAAATTGCCAGTTTTAAAAATAGCCACGGGGATGTGAAGTACAGTTTAGGGAATATTCAATCTTCATGGTGTCATATGGCCAATGGGTACTAGATTATTGGGGTGATCACTTTGTAAGCTATTTAAATGTCTAATCAATATGTTGTACACCTGAGCCCTAGTGGTTTGCCTCAGTGGATAGAGCGTTGGCCTGAAGACTGAAGGGTCCCGGGTTCAATTCTGTCAAGGGTACATATCTTGGTTGCATGCACGAGGCAACTGATCCATGTGTCTCTCTCACATCGATGTTCCTCTCTATCTCTCCCCCTCCCTCCACTCTCTCTAAAAAAACAATGGAAAAAATATTATCGGGTAAGGATTAACAAAAAAAAATGTTATACACCTGAAACTAACATAATATTGTATGACCACTGTAACTGAAAAACATTTTTTAATTACATAAAAATAAATTCTAAGAATGTAATAACTTAATCTCTTGGTTTGAAAGTATCTTTGTTTCATTTTGGCAAATACCCACTAGGGGGCGAGCAAATACCCTTATCAGTAAGTAAGTGAAAAGAATAGGCTATTACCACGGCAACATTCAGGAATACGTCAGCTCTTTATCACTATCAATGCTCCACTTAAAGTAAAACAGCAATCTGAATAATTTCGAGAATTTTTAACATATTTGTGTGAGATTTATTACCTAACTGAAGTTGTCTTATTGTTTCTGGGAATTCTCTCTTTGGGCCAATAGAGGGAGCTCAAGGCTTAAATTTTTTTCTCTTTCTGTTTTCAGAACTTGATTGTATTGCTTTAAGACCTTGAATTTACCTTGATTTTGTTTTTTTTTAAGATCAACTGAAATGCAGGAAATTTGCCTGCATATATCTACCTGGTTAAAGAAAAGAAATTTCTTTTAAGGCATTTTTATTGTTAATAATAGTAAAATATTATATCAACAAATAGTACTTAAGAGAATAATTTGTTTTCCTTTTAGCTATACAAAGGATAAGAAATTACTCTAGAGATCCTCAAACACTAAAATTTAAAAATAATGAATTGTTTTTCTAAAAATGTACAAATAGTATACACGATCTAATACAATAAAAATATCTATAAGCAACATCCTATTAACATTTAGTAAAGGTTAACATTTTTACTCTAAACAGGTAATTTTTTTCCTAGTATAAAGATTTAAATTTTATGGAAGACAGTATGGAGTTTCCTCAAAAAGTTAAAAATGGAACTCCCATTTGACCCAGTGATCCCACTTCTAGGAATATATCCCAAGAAACCAGAAACACCAATCAGAAAGGATATATACATCTCTATGTTCATAGCAGCACAATTTACCATAGCAAAGATCTGGAAACAGCCTAAGTGCCCATCAGCAGATGAATGGATTAGAAAACTGTGGTACATCTACACAATGGAATACTATGCTGCTGTAAAAAAGAAGGAATTCTTACCATTTGCAACAGCATGGATGGAACTGGAGAGCATTATGCTAAGTGAAATAAGCCAGTCAATGAAAAAAAAATACCACATGATCTCACTCATTTATGGATAATAAAGACCATTACAAACTGATGAACAAAAATAGATACAGAGGCAGAGCAGCATGGAACAGACTATCAAACTACAGCGGGAAGGCCGGGGAGGGTTGGGGGGCAGAAGGGGGGTGGGTAAGAGATCAACCGAAGGACTTGTATGCATGCATATAAGCATAACCAATGGACATAAGACACTGGGGGATAGGGGAGGCCGGGGGAATGTCAAGAAGGGGGAAAAAAGGAGACATATATAATACTCTTTGTAATACTTTAAGCAATAAAACAAAATTTAAAAAATAAAATAAAATAAACTGTAAAAAATATTTAAATTACCCTTTAAATTAGATTTTAGATGCACACATTTTGATACATAGGGATTTTCTTTGTAATTGTGTTTAATTATTTTCTTTTAATAAAATATTTTTAAAAAAATATATTTGTATTGATTTTAGAGAGGAAGGGAAAGGGAGAAAGAGATAGAAACATCAGTGATGAAAAAGAATCATTGCTCTGCTGCCTACTGCACGCCCAACAATGGGGATAGAGCCTGCAACCCAGGCATGTGCCCTGACCAGGAATCGAACCATGACCTCCTGGATGATAGGTCAATGCTCAACCACTGAGCCATGCAGCTGGGCTGTAATTATTTTTTAATTTCATTATTAATCATTGACCCATGACTCACTTAGAACTGTGTTTTAAATTTTCCAATACATGAAGATTTTATTTTTTGTTAATTTCTAAGTTTATTGCAAGATAAAATTTAAAAGAACATGGTCTGTATCATGTCAATTCTTCAATATGTGTGGAGACTTGCATTGTGTCTTTTTCCTTTTATGGGTTTAAATTGTACGTGTCGGGTGGTGTCGGTGTATGAGAAACAAGATGTGAAATGTGATTTTTTGTTGTCTCGGTGTTTCAGCAGAAGTCGCATGGCTTGTCACTGTGCACCTTTGCTAGCATTCTAGAGAATGAGAGACGGGTTTTACAACCCTATGTCCTCACTCACTTCAAGGTTGTATGAGATCAGCCTAGGGAATTGGTTATGTGATGATGAAGAGGTCAGGAAGGAAATGTTTCTTTAGAGAGAGAGTTGGAGAACAATGGTGTTTCTCCTCTCCATCCAGATGTGGTGCTAATGCTGTTCTTATTTTAATCAAGGAGCACATTTCAAAAGAACCAATTAGAGAGCTAGACAGTGCGCCCTAGAATTCAGGGGCACAATACTTGGTACCTGACGCATGACTACATATTCTAAAGGTAAAATCCTGCCTAAAAGCGGTCTCCCAGAAGTGGGCTGCGCTTTCAGAGTCCGTTAGGGCAAATGTGGATGCATAGTTTTCTCAAGATTGTATGCATGATTGGGAGGGAGACGCCCCCAAGAGCATGACTTAGGAGGGTTGGGGGACTTCAACAGAAAGGTAGATGTTAGAAGCTAGTGGCCAAGCTGGGAATATAAAATTCCAATAATAACGGGGTCTCTAAAAAGTTCACAGAGTGTCTCTTTAAAGACAGAGCCAGAATTTGGTGTGGCATACAAAGCAAAGCTTCATAACAATGCGCCACATATATAACTCCTAATTTACCTCCTAAAATTCAACACATATATTGGACTGGAATAGGTTTCTATTACCTAAAAGCGGCTGGAAGAGCTGAACTTGTCAAGATTACACTCAGGAGCAAAGTCCTTAGAAGTTGAAAGATTTGCTAGTTTCTCCTTGCACTTTACAACAGCCAGTTGGACAGTTAACACATCATATATAAAGATGCAAAACTAGATCTTTATCCATACCTATGCCTATATCTGTATATTATACATACACTCACATACACATTAGTCCAAGATTGTCAATTACATTTTAAGTACTATTTTGTTCTCTTGAGCTGGTCAGCTTCATCAAAAAAGAGGCTCTGTGGCTGCTATCTGGGCGTATCAGCCTGGCTTTCAGCATTCCAAGAGCCCAGAGGCAGAGGCTGAGACGTGAGCGGGTAGAACTTAACTCCCTCCTTGTGGTTTAGCACCTCGCCTCTGCTCTCAGTCATGTCCAGCATCCATCTCACTAGAACTCTTGGTCAGTTTCATCAGAGAATAAACTTTCTATTTTTTGGTGTGATGAGAGAAAAAAAGAAAGAGAAACTAAAAAAAAAAAAATCCCATTTACCATTGCAACAAAAACTTAAGATACCTTGGAATAAATTTAACCAAGGGGGTAAATGACCTGTACTAGGAAAACTATAGGATGTTGAAAAAAGAAACAGAGGAAGATACAAACAAGTGGTAGAATATACCATGTTCATGGATTGGTAGAATTAGCATAATTAAAATGTCCATACTGCCCAAAACAATCTATAGATTCAACACAATCCCTATTAAAATACCAATGGCATATTTTACAGATCTAGAGCAAATATTCCAAAAATTTATATGGAACCAAAAAAGACCCTGAATAGTCTCAGCAATCTTGAGAAAGAAGGACAAAAGTGGAGGGAGCCCAATACCAGATATCAAACTATACTACAAAGCCATTGTAATCCAAACAGCCTGGAACTGGCATAAGAACAGGCATATAGCTCAATGGAACAGAACAGAGACCCCAGAAATTGATCCACAACATTATGGTCAATTAATATTTGACAAAGGAGGCAAGAACATACAATGGAGTAAAGACAGTCTCTTCAATAAATGGTGCTGGGAAAATTGTACAGGTACGTGCAAAAAAAAAAAAAAAAGAAAGAAAAAAGAAACTAGATCAGCAACTTACACTAAACATAAGAATAAACTCAAAATGGATAAAAGAGTTAAATGTAAGTTGTGAAACCATAAAAGTCCTAGAAGAAAACATAGGCAGCAAAATCTCAAACATCTCATGTAGCACAATTTTCACCAATACATCTCCTAGGGCAAGAGAAACAAAGGAGAAAAAATAAACAAATGGGACTACATCAAACGAAAAACCTGCCCAGCAAAAGAAGACACCATCAAAATGAAAGGAACCCAATGTAGAGAAGAACATATCTGCCAGATGGTTTGTTACTGGCTCGCTCACTAAAGGCTCTTGCACTACATTCTTCTCTGCTCCAAGATAGTCTCTAGTTCACACATTTCATGTTGCCATTTTTTAAAACACATGCTGTCTGCTGTCATCCTCCTTACTGTTTGTTGTTGTTAATCCTCACCTGAGAATATTTTTTCCATTGGTGTTTAGAGAGAGTGGAAGAGAAAGAAGGAAGGAGGGAGGGAGGGGGAGGGAGGGAGAGAGAGAGAAAGGAGGGAGGGAAATATGGATATGAGAGAGACACATCAATTGGTTGCCTCCCTTGGGTGCCGGGCCAATGCTCTAACCACTGAACCACCAACCCGGACCACTCTACTGTTCTATTTTTCCTTGTGAGCTTATTTTTTCTTATTCATTTACTGCTAATTTAATTGGATTTGGGCAATAAGGGGTGATAAACACATGTGTCCAATCTGGCATGTTTATAAGAAATACTACCCTTTACTTTTTATGCCTACTTGACTTAAAAAAGGGTACATTTATTCAAATATACCTCCCCTTTTTTGAATAATAGAAAGCCCATAGAATGATTTAACTCTATGTAGTCTCCCATCTTCCATGTTATTATAACCTAGTATCTTGGGTTGTTAAAAAATAATCATTTTGTAGTTGTTCTATATTTAATTCTCATTTTAAAATATGTTTATCACAATTGATTCTAGGATCAGTTCCTTTATTTTGGGCTCAGTGCTCTTATTTCTGAACTACATTAGCAAGGGTCTATGAGTCAACTGTTGTGTTCCTCATTTTTTAAAAATTAAAATGCTTTCTTTTTGCCCCCACTGTAATTTTCATAATAACTGCTAATGTTTTTAATACAATTTATTTATATTTATTTATTTGAGAAAGAGAGAAATATTAACTTGTTGTTCCACTTACTTATGTATTCGTTGGTTAATTCTTGTACGTGCCCTGACCAGGGTTGAACCCCACAAGCTTGGCATATCGGGAGGATGCTCTAACCAACTGAGCTGCCCGGCCAGGGCTGCCCTCACTGTTAGATGAATATAGTGTATATCATAGGTGTGCATTCTGGATCATTTTTCTCAGATCTATACTTCAGATCTTGTTCTGCATTTGTTTGGGTGCCTTGAGAAGCAGCTATCAAGATGAGGTTAGATTGCAAGAGATTTATTGAGGACAATGATGGTGAAGAAAAAAGGGAGGAAGCTAGAGGAGGTGGGAGTCTGAAGTAGGTCTGACTCCTGCGGAGGAGGGCAGGGTGGAAGGAGTGTTGGGTAGGCAGTGTCTTGAACTGTCTAAGAAAGTTCCAGCACAGCCAATGGAAAGCCTTGGGAGAGAGTCAATCATTGGAAGAGTTCTGAGTATCACAGGACTGGGTCTGCCTTAGAACACTCAGCCTTGGCTGGACCGGGCTGTTGGAAGCATGGCCTAAGCATGAACATGGGTAGATTCAGAGCAAAGCACCTAGGCCCATCCATCAATTTTAGTCCTCACAGCAGATCTAAGGGGCACAGTTTCATGGCTGAAAACGATTCCTTATTCTATCATGTGGAATCTGCTGTTTAACCCTGACAGTTTCAATGACTACATAGAAATATCATTTTATTCTTTCTCTGATCTGCTTGTTCGTTTGTATTGTCTTGATTTTCCTCATGGATTTGGCCCCTTCTTTTATGCCTCTATTTAATACTAAAGGCCTGGTGCATGAAATTCGTGCATGGGTAGCGTCCCTAGGCCTGGCCGGCAATCAGGGCCGATCTGCAGGGCGACCTGGGGGCCCCCGCTGGCACCCATCTTGGCTGGCCTGAGGCCTGCGGGCTGGGGGCAGCTCCTGCATTGAGCATCTGCCCCCTAGTGGTCAGTGCGTGTCATAGTGACCAGTCGTTCTGCCATTTGGTCAATTTGCATATTAGGCTTTTATTATATAGGATAAGCATGATTGTTTTTGTTTTCGCATTCAGATTGCTTTATTATCTGGCATTCTTGGAGGTGTTACTCCTCTGTTCACTGTGTTTGCTGATTGTCACCCACAGTGTATCATTTCCTTTTATGTTTTATAATTTTGTTGTGAGCTCATCTTTAGTAGAAATTATTTTATCTTGATAATCCTATGTGGCCTGGCTTGTGGAAGTGCCACTCCAGAATAGTGTTGATTTTTATACTATCTGGTACCCTAGGGCTATCACTAGCCTCTGAGTGATTTTTATGGCAAATTTGAATCTTGATAATTATTTTACCAAATGAATTGTACACTTTTATTGGATTTTTTTCCTGTGCATTGCTCTGGATATTCTTCAGCATCAATGGTCCAGAATATATAGTTTGTTTGTTTTTTAGCTTTTTTTCATGGAGCAAGTAACCTTTCCTAGCTTTATGGTTCCAGGTCATATTTTCATGAGGAGAAAAAGCTGTAACTCTTATGGACATTAAGTCTTTAGCTTCTAGGACTATAAGACTTAATTGTGGACTTAATATCCCACCTGCTGATCACAACATATTAGTCTCTACTACTGTTCTAGGTTTCAAGGGACTTTTTTTTTTCTTTCTGATATCAGAAGGATTTTCCCTCCCACTTCTTCTTTTTTTTTTTTCTCTTGCAACATCAGCCAGGTCTCTACATCATTTTTTCTTATATCTTCTTCCAGAATCTTCAGGTATTTGTAGTAGGAAAGATTCCATGTTAGCTGAATCTAACATGTTTTGGGAACCAGACAAGTCTTACCTACTCTGATTATTCCTTCTACCTGAAATAGTCTTCTGCATCTTTTTGCAAGTCATCCTTTAAGACCTTGCTTGGGAGATGTTTTTCTGGGTCTTTCTTTCCATACCCTACTCCATCAGCCAGGAACATTCACTCCCTTCTCAGAACATCATTTAATATCTGCCTCATGGCACAGCACAGCCCTCTTTCACCACAGCTATTGGCTTACTTAGAATTTTGAGGAAAAGGACATGTATCTACAGCCAAGCACTGTATTATCTATCTACACACAATATAGGCAAAAAACTACTTAAGTGTTATTTACCTGTTGAGTGCCTTAACTCCTTTCCACTTGAATTATCCATAAATGAATTATCACATCCAGCATTGTAGGGGGATAAAATAAAAACTGTGTACTTAGAAGAGCCTTATTAATTTCAGTGAGTTATACAAATCTGAGATATTTTTATATCATATTCCAATGTTTGTTGAATCAATGAAAAACATGTGAAAGGTCATGCCTTTATGATTTCATGCAAATGCAGTGAAGAATACTTGAAGAGGAAGTGACTTGAATGTTAATTACAACGAATCTTTCATTTAGAGAAAGAAACTTAAAAATGCTGAAAATAGCAAACCTAAATTGTATATGATGTTCTAAGAGAACTTATAAATGGACTAGAGGCCCGATGCACGAAATTCATGCAGGGGATGGGTCCTTCAGCCTGGCCTGTACCCTCTCTCAATCTGGGACCCCTTGCTCCTAACTGTCTGCCTGCTCGCTCCTAACCACCTGCCTGCTCGCTCCTTATCGCTTGGCTCACCGCTCCTTACTGCTGCCACAGAGGTGGGAGAAGCTCCTGCCACTGCTGCTGTGCTTACCAGCCATGAGCCTGGCTTCTGGCTGAATGGAGCTCCCGCTATGGGAATGCACTGACCACCAGGGTGTCTGCCCCCTGGTGGTCAGTGTGTGTCATAGTGACCGGTCGTTCTGATCATTCCACTGTAACGGTCACTGGGTTTTTATTATATAAGATAGTATTTCACCACATATACAAGAAACTTTCCCTTGGTATTTAATTTAGAGTAGCACAAAATAAATTAGATTTGTGAGAACATAATCTAGCTGCCACATCTGCTGAGTCATCAGATCTCATCGGCCAAGTACATTTCCTCATCCCCTTTCACCATTTTGGTCCTGGAATCCGTGAAAGTATTTAGTGAAATCAGTCCATTCTGTGAAATCAGTGTTGCTTGAGGGGGTTAATCTTAGTGGTTAAGTACACAGGACCTGGAGACAGACTCCCTTAGTTTCAAGGCTGGCTCCTCCAGTTTCTAGGTATATGACCTTGGACAAGTAATTTAACCTCTTGTTTTGTTACCTGTAAAATGGGGAGAATAATGGTTCTTACCATTAATACTCTTTGTTCAGAGTATTAAATGAGTTAGTACACGTAGAACTTGGAACAACATCTGGCATGTATGCTAGTAGCTACAAAGATAAAGATCTACTACTGGCCAGGCACTGGGGTAAGTACTGGGAATATGCAACTGAACAAAGTTCTTATAAGAAGAAGATGGGAAACTGAACTTGAGCTAAATATTTGTCAGAGAGCATAGATTAATGGTTGGGTAGAACCAGAAATGAAAGAAACTTGGCAAAAATCTTGATGTCAACCATCAAATGACCTTTGATGCATTTAGGGGAAATGTCTTCAGCTCTTAACACCTGCAGCAACAGTGGTGCCGATAATTGCAAACAGAAGATGATCTGAAATTCATTTCTATTTGACTTTGAAGAGCATGATGTTATCATTAGGGGGCCAGTTTGTCTCAGTGTGTCTTACTGACATCAATATTAAAGTGATTTTTCATTTTATGAAGACAACAGTCCATCACCGAAGGAATCAGCACATAGCTTGGCAAGGGGAAGCCGATCTGAATCACTAATTGATTGCAGAGACTTCACAAAGTATACAGCCCAGAGGAAAAAAAAATCAGCACCATCAAACCCTCTCAACATCAGTGTAAAATCATTTTTATACAGAGAGGGGTTAAAATGCAAGAACCTGTTCTATTATTGTATTAAACTAAATTTGTAATGTGATGGAAGTTTATGTTTATTTAACACATTCTTTGTACTATAAATACGTGCTCTTAGTAGGTATTTGAAATGATGATCAATGTTAGAATAACTTGTGTTTTTTTTAAACATCATCTAAACTCTATCTGTTATACAATACAGAAAGAGCTGTAGCTTCATATTGAAGTGGAAGCTTTCTAATATTAGAGATAGTAACATAAAAGATCAATGAAAACATTAGCACATAGAATAATTAATAATTCTAAGTTGTGTTTGTCATTTTCATAATCTTCTATTTGAGTGAAAAATCTTTTTGGAAATGTAGAATGTAATGAGGACATACTTCTGATCTTCATCAAAAGATCTGTAAATCCCTTTTTACTTTACTTCCCTTTCTGCTCCGGCTTCTGTTGCAAACTGGCTGTTCAGTAATAGTCAGACTTTGTATAACTTTCCTTTGGTCCGAGAGCAGCAGAGGCACCCCTTTTACCAACCAGAAAGCGTAAAGAGGACGTGGGAGAAATCACCGGACAGACAGTCGGATATTTCTTTCTCTTAACTTTGACTATATTAACTAATTGAATTATTTTTCTTAATTTGAGATAAACTCTAAATATAGAAAATAAATTCATTTTCAAAAATTTCTTAGACAGCAAGGGGGAAAAACAGAGCAATGAGACATGCAGAGACATAAGAACCAATAAACTGTCTTTTTATGACGTTGCAGAAATGCAGTAACTTTGGAGTGGAAGTACAATTTAGAATTAAAAGAATCAAAGTTCAGTGTGAGATTTCTGAAACTCTCAAGGGACATCTGTCGCACGGGGGCCTGCAAACACAGTCCTTTCACCCACAGAGTAAACTATTGTTTCACCCATCTAAACATTCCATTTTTGTTTTCTTTTAGAAGCATGGAGTTCTGAACTCCAGCAGACAATGAACAGAAACCCAGAGATCAATGTGATTCTAAAGGGTTATATTGCCGCCGACGCGTCCCGGCCTATTTATTTATTGTGAGAAACTTAACTCCTTCGAGCTTTTCAGTAATTCACCCCTTTTGTCCATGTCAAGATGAAGTGGCCCCTTGTTTCCAACAATGGGTCACGTCGTCGAAGTCCCTGGATGTGCACAAAGCAGGGAGGCACGTCACACTGTGCAAAGGGCCTTGCGCTGGCCGGCCATGGCACCGTCACCATTGTGTCACCGGCAGGCAGAGCCAGTGCCACAGAGGACACAGAGCCACTGGGCCAGGCCATCACTCCGGATGGGAGAATTCACTTAAAATATGAACACAGCCTGTGACCACTCCTGGGACATATTTTACGTTACTTATTGATAGCAGCAAACTGTGAACATGCGTCTCAACCCTGCCTGAAAGATGTCTAGAGATAAAAGGAGAGAATGGGAGAAATAAGCAGAGGAGACGGCACTGAAGAACAATTCCTCCCCGCAGCGAGAGTGGAGTATTCTTTTTAGAAACGATTCCTCTTGGGTTTCTGCTCCTTTTGTTCATGGGTACAACAGAATTCCATATTTGGTAAATGAGGCCTATTTTCCCAAAAAGTTGGGATGCTAACAGCATAAGAAGAAAAGAAGTGGGGGAGGTGCCATCAGGCAGCACTTTCTCCTACTTTTACAAGAAAATCGCTCCTGCAGTTAGGCGCTTCCTCCAGGCTCCAGCTGCACAAATCCAGTTGATCATTTCTCGCCCTGCATTGTAATTTTTATCTGTATGTCTCCTCCATTAGCTGGCAGGCTCCCTCGGGGCACATATGATGTCTCTCTCATTCATTATTTTCTACTCTTTTAAAAAATGTGTAAGCCTAATATTTACACATCACAAATCTGTGCAGTGGTGTATTTAAGGAAAAACAACTTTCCTTTTTGCTCCAGAATGACTATCTTCTCACCAGAAGCAACCACCATTGGTTTGTGTGTGCATGTCCTTTGAGAAGTTCTATGTGCACATACAAATGTATGAAACAAGACGGTGTAGGGGTTCAGAATGAGCCACTCCAAGATGTGCAGATTATTTGAGCTAATCAGGGGTGCAGATTATTTGAGCTAAAAGCAACCAAGGCCCTTTGGCTCAAGAAAAACTACAGTCCCCTCCCCCGTAAATTTAACATTTAAATTAGGGTACAGCCCATAATGAGAGTTATCACCAGACATGACTTTTCACCTACCTATACTAATCACGGAACATGTGCTCTCCCTGAAATGCTCTCCACGTGCCTCCCCATATGCACAGCTCAACACATCATACATACATGAGTTTCCCTTCTGTTGCTGATTCTCTCATGGATGTGGGGCTCCCATACCTATGTGTGTAATTGAATTTGGTTACTTTCTCTTGCTAATCTGTCTCATGTCTTGAGGGTGGAGGAAAGGTTCTCCCTCCCCCACAATGGCATATTACAAAACATTTTCTGAACATTATTTTCCTTTAACAGCATTTTTACAGTTTTTCACATGAGCCTGTGATCATCCTCTTCCTTCTGAGTAACAGCATGATATGTCTTTGAGCACATATCTGAGTATAACTATGTTAAATTTCTGAAATAGAATTCTTAAAAGTGGATCACTAAATTTGACTTCCGTCAACAGTGTACGCTATTCTCTTTTCCCGTATCTTTGACAATGCCGTACTACTAAACACAATGACCTTTTCTAATCTGCTAAATGAAACATGGCATCTTGTCTAAATTTGTGTTTTTAGAAATTATGGATAATTAGAGCATTTAAAAATATGTCTTAGTCAGCTCGGGCTGCTGTAACAGAAGTACCATAGGATGGGTGGCTTAAACCACACAAACAGTTCTGGAGGCTAGGAAGTTCGAAATTAAGGTGACAGCTAATTAGGTTGCTGGTGAAAGCCCTCTTCCTGGTTTGTAGATGGCCACCTTCTTGCTGTATCTTCATGCAGAGGAGAGAAAGATGATATCTCTTGTGTCTCTTTTTGTAAGGGCACTAATTGTATTCATGAGGGCTCCACTCTCATGACCTGATTACCTCCCAGAGATCCCCGGCTCCAAATATCATCACATTGGGGATTAGAGGTTCACTATAAGAATTTCGGGGGCATAGGCATTCAGTTCATATGTATATATGCTTGAATGTATGTATTTTGTAGCATAATTGTGAACAGTTTCATAAATTATTACAGGGCAGAATTTAAGGTGTGTTCTGTGCTTTTAAAGTATTCATTACATTCCTTAGGTCCCTTCTATCCTTATCTGTTTGTCTTTTTGGTCTGTCATGAACTGACTGGAAAACTTAAAGTCTCCATGATTATTGTGTTTCTCCCCTTCGTGTCTTCTATTTCTTAGCATTTGGATTTATGAATTCTGATGGTATATTTGATTGATACAAATTGCCTTTCTTATCTTAATTAATGCTTTCTGAATTAAGCATAGTCTGATATTAACATCAAAATTCCTGATTTCTTGTAATATTTCCCTTGTATATTTTACTCATCTCATCACTTGTAACATTTGGGAGTCACCTGTTTCGGTCAATGTGCATTTTGTATATTCAATACAGTTGGATTTTTAATTTCTGTCCTAAAATATTTTAACAAATATTTTATACTATTTACATTAGTATATGACATGTATCTTCAATCCTTTTCTGCCATTTTGTTTTATGCCTTCTATTTTTTAATATTTCTTTATATTTTAATCTTTTGTTCTATTGAATGTGTTTTATTTACATTTGTTTATCTATGTTTTCCTTCTAAAAATCTGGACATTTTCTTTTTCTTCCAGTGAATTGTAGCTTTCACTACTTGATATAATTCACTTAAATCCTTATTCCTTGATTTATTGCCTTTTGCAGCATCCATTAGCATTCCACTATAAAAATGAATAATTAATTTACTATCCCCTCTCACTGAGATGGGGCATTCTCCCAACTGTACCATCTGATTTTTTGCTTATTATTTATTTTTATAGTTATTTCTTTAACTAACATATTATAATACTAGAGGCCTGGTGCACAGATTCATGCACCGGTGGGGTCCCTCAGCCTGGCCTGTGGGGATCGGGCTGAAACCAGTAGCCAACATCCCTCGAGGGGTCCTGGATTGTGAGAGGATGCAGGCCAGGCCAAGGGACCCCACAGGTGCACGATCGGGGCCAGGGAGAGACCTTGGGAGGGCTCCAGGTCGTGTCCAGGTCATATCACCCAATCCCGATTGGCCGGACCCCATCAGTAAGCTAATCTACAGGTTGGAGCATCTGCCCCCTGGTGGTCAGTGCACATCACAGCCACTGGTCAAATGGTTGAACAAACAGGCCTTTATTATATAGGATATCTTTCTTGAGCTATATCATGTGGAGATAATACCTTTTTAACATTCCCATACTGTGAAAAATGTGTCAATCAATATACTTAAGTTCATTATGTCTCACCTTTTTCCTGTCATTCCACCAATCTGTTTTTGTTAGTCACTTTGCTACTTCTGTGTTGTTGTGGTTTATAATATTTATATTCTATTCAAAAACTTTAATTCCAACTTTTATTTAACATTCATTTTTTCCTACAGTGACTTTAGGATAGCATCTCTGAATGTGGCCACCTCACCTGCCCTTCAGTGGTATGCATTCAGGCAGCTTCCACACACATTAGAATTAATTGTACTTTTCTAAACAAGAAGTTGTTAGACTTCTTAGGAAGCTCAAACTATTTGTTTTTTTCTTTTTGAGCTCATTGCCTGGGATGATCAAAATAAAAATGCATCCTCTCTGGGCTCCCCCATTTGACCACACTAATTGTCCCTGCTCTTTGCAACATTCCTTCATCGATGGAGGATCTGGATGTGGATTAGTCGTGAGAAAGCCTAGCTCCATCTCATGGACATGCTAAGGATTGTGAAAAAAACCTTCAGCTTTCAAAAGTGATGAATGGCCATCCTCCATTTTCATTTAAGTCATGATAATACCTTAAAAAACTTTGGATTGATCACATCTGATTTGGAATCTGGGCAAAACATTATCTGATAGCAGAAGCACAAATGATAGCAAGTATTGAAAAGTAACGAGACCAATGAACAAAATATCTGAAAATAATTGCAAAGAAATAAAAAGGTTTACAGTGATAGTCAATCCCTGTTTTTCTTGGGTTTGTCTTACCAATTTATCAACTATTTGGATTCCTTGATCAGAGATAAATGAAATCACTTGTCGCTTCAAGTAGAAAGTGATTTATTACCTAGAGGTGTCCTGACAGGAAAGGATTCAACCATTATTTCATACATGTTTGGATGAGAAAAGCAGAGGGAAAAAGTGTAGAATTGGGCAGTTTCAGTGAATTTTACACTCTTTCAAGAGAATAAGCAATAGTCTGGCTCAGGCAGTGAAAACATAGCTTCTTATCCTTATTTTAATAAATACTGTGACCCTTACTTTTAGAAGAGACGCACAACTGCATTTTAACATTTTAGAACTCATAATGGATTTTAAGACTAGAAGGTGCTGAGGAAAAAGGCATTAATACCTTTTCTCTTGGCTTTTCTACATAAAAGGCAGAGAATTTAAATTAGACTAGAAGCTCCCAAAAGATAAGAATAATTTTCTAATGTACAATATTCCACACCTCACCAAATATATACCATTACATTAAATGATAAAAATGAAACTTTCAAAATGCATATTTCTTCTATTATTAAAAGAAAACAGCTGAAATGTGAATCACTGACAAGTTCTAGTAATATACAGTAGGCCCTTCTAAGTGTAGTTCTGAACCAGTGACTAAGGGCCTTTTGCATATTCAAGAAGAAAGAATTCAGCATTTCTTCTGCACCGCAATTACACACTCATAAGTTAGGGTGTATTCATTTCCTTGACATAAAAATGATATCTCAGGCTTACTTTTTCCAGTCCCACATGTACTAGTAAAGAGCTTAGAGGTCGCCACGCCACTTTACAACCACTAAAAAGCTGGACAAACCAAAAAGCCAATAACTTGTCTTAGCTCAGCTCCGTCAGAGAAGGGAGGTCACAGCACCACCACTACCCCCAAATGCGAGAGACTGACAGGTGAATAAAGAGTCACAACTCACCGGAGCAGAGATGAGGGTAGGAGCCAGCCGGCAGGAGGCCCGAACTGCTATGAAGCAGGGAGTTGCCTGAGGCCCAGAGGCTCGGGATGAACCAGCCTTTGAGAGTAGAGAAACTCGGGGGACCTAGTCCTTAGGGGTGCCCATGCGCCTGTAAGTTCCCCGCCAAGAACTCAGAGCAGGCTCTCCCAGACAATAGTGGAGAAAACGCCCTCGTGCTCCTGGTGGGAAGAGGGGAAAGAAGCCATTTGAA
Source organism: Myotis lucifugus (assembly GCF_000147115.1). Classification (NCBI taxonomy): domain Eukaryota; kingdom Metazoa; phylum Chordata; class Mammalia; order Chiroptera; family Vespertilionidae; genus Myotis; species Myotis lucifugus. The sequence goes on from NW_005871048.1 coordinate 2,924,396, forward strand.
ACAGCAGGGTGAGCACTCAGCTCTTAACAAGCCTGACCTCAGGTGCAACTGCTGACGGAGCCCCGAAGCCCTGGGGGAAGGGAAATACCCGTCTCCGGCCCCTCCCGCCTGTCCCACCTGACAGGACAGGGAGGGAATGAGGATCACTTGTGAGCTCCCAGCCCAGGGACAGGCTCAGGGAGACTGAGAGCAATGGGGCACAGGACGAGGGATCACTTCCCCTCCCCCCACCATTACAGCAGCTCCTGCTCACCCTAGTTTCTTTTACCTAATATATTATGTTCACCTTTCAACGAAAAATTATAAGGCGTAGGTCTTGGGATGCTCTATGGTTAGAGCATCGTCCAATACGCCGAGGTTGTGGTTCGATCCCTGGTCTGGACACATACAAGAATCAACCAATGAATGCATGAATAAATACAACAACAAATTGATGTTTCTCTTTCTCTCTCTCAAATCAATAAATGAACATTTTAAAAAGTTATAAGTCATAGTAAAAGGCAAAAACAAAGTTCGAAGAGACTGAGCAAGCATTAGACCAAAGTCAGATATAACACAAATGTTGAAATTATCAGACCAGGAATTTTGCGAAGCTATGACTGATATACTAAAGGATTTAGTAGTAAAGTAGACAATATGCAAGAACAGGTGGGTAATGTAAGCACACATGGAAGTTCTAAAAAGAATAAAAAAGAAATGCTAGAGATCAAAAAACATTGTAACAATCTTCACTGTAACAAGTGAAGATTGCACTTGATGGGCTCAGACTGGACACAGCTGAGGGAAGCATCTCTGAGCACAACAGAAACTTCTCAAATTGAAAAGCAAAGAGAAAGAGGACAGGAAAAAAACCGATTTCTAAGATCTCTGGGACTACTACAAAAGGCCTGACATATACACAATGGGAATAGCAGAAGGAAAAAAGAAAGCCAGGAAGAGAAATAATATTTAAGCAATAATGACTGAAAATTTTCCCCACATAAATGTCACTCAGCCACAGATGAAACGAAGATAGTTGGTGAAAGAGTACAGATAGGTCAATGGAACAGAATAAAAAGCCCAGAAATGACCCACATAAATACAGTTAACTGAACTTCAACAAAAGAGCAAAGACAATATAATGGAGCTAAGATTGTATTTTCAACAAATGCTGCTACAACAACTGAATATCCACATGCAAAAAAAAAAAAAAAAAGAAAGAAAGAAAAAGGAATCTATACAAAAACCTTACAAAAACCTTCACAAAAATTAACTCAAAATAAACCACAGACCTCATTGTGAAATGCAAAACTATAAAACTTCTAGAAGATAACACAGGGTAAAAGTAGGTGGTTTTGGATATGATGATGACTTTTAGATACATCATCAAGGTACAAGCTGTGAAAAAAATAATAAGGTGAGGTTCACTAAAAACTTCTGCTCTGTGAAAGACACTATCAAGAGACTGTGAGGATAAGCATGAACAGGGAGAGAAGATTTCCAAAAGACATCTGATAAATGACTGTTATCCAAAATATACAAAGACTTTTTAAGGCTGAACAAGGAAATAAACAAGTGATTAAAAAATGAACCAAAGATCTTAACAGACACCTCATCAAAAAGGACACGCAGATGGCAAAGAAGCATATGAAATAATGCTCCACGTCAGATGTCATTACAGAAATTCAACTTCGAACAATGAGATACCACTACACAGCTATCAGAATGGCCAAAATCTGGAACAATGACAACACCAAATGCTGGCGAGGATGTGGAACAACAGGAGCTTTCACTCATTGTTGGTGACAACGCAACATGGCGCCGCCACATCAGAGACAATCTGGCAGTTTCTTACAAAACTAAACATACTTGCCATATTGATCCGGCAGTTGCACTCCTTGGCTTTTACCCAAGTGAGCTGAACATGTTTGCCCATGCAAAACACCTAGTTGATAGCAGCTTCGTTCATTCTCTCATTCTCAAGTGGTATCAATTTGAATATCATGTCAAGTATATTTCTCTTAATCCTAGAAAGAATTTGCAGTAGTCACGATAAAAGCCTCATCTATAGCTCTGAAAAAATAGATAATGAAGACAGTAAGGCAGTGGTTCTCAACCTTCTGGCCCTTTAAATACAGTTCCTCATGTTGTGACCCAACCATAAAATTATTTTCGTTGCTACTTCATAACTGTAATGTTGCTACTGTTGTGAATCGTAATGTGAATATCTGATATGCAGGATGGTCTGTGAAAGGGTCGTTCGACCGCCAAAGGGGTCGCAACCCACAGGTTGAGAACCGCTGCAGTAAGGTATATAGAGAGGAGGTAAAATAAATAAATATGGAGACTTAAATGATGGCTGTGACTAACCATAAAATGAGATCAGAATTCTTTAAATACTGTAGCAAAATCTTCTTTGCATGATAAAGGAAGAGGTGGTGTGGTCTGGATGTGGTGGGATGAGAGGACAGTGGGGAAGGAGTTCAGAGAGGGGTGAAATGGTCCTCCATAGAGGAGCAGAGAGAAAGCAAATCAACATTTGTCTTTAAGTCCTACTTAGGAATGCTGTCAGACTTCTGTTCTAATCAACACGGTAATGGCTGTGTACACGCAACACGCTCCACTTCTGCATGCGTGAAGTAACAAGACGCTGAGAGCAGTTGTGAGCAAAAATGTCAGGAAGAAATCCACTGCGACCAGAGGATTTGGGTTCTGGCTGATCACACCAGCCAGCTCTGTGGTTAGATAAAGGGCCACTGCTTCTCAGAGCAGTTGCTGGTTTCCCCCGATTCCTCTGAGATTTTCCTTGGAGAACGCGTTTGTCCTTTGCCTCTGAACTGATTTCTAACAATATAAGAGCTCTGACTATAAAGTAGGGAGTCCAGTTTTTTTAAAGTGAATAATTCAGGATGCAAACACCCAAGAAAATGTTTTCCTTCAAGTTATCACCTTGGGCGGCGATGAGATTAGTCTAAGGGAGGCTGTCCTGGCCTGCATCATTTAAGTCAGTCTGCCTTTAGAACAGGAAATGTCTTGCATTCTGTAATATATAGGCTTACATGATAATGTTTTAATAGATTATGCTTAAAGGTTTTGTTTAATGGCACTGTGGCTTTTTACTATTCAAGTAAATTAATACTGACTTGCTTTTAAAGTTTCTAAAGCACTTAATGAAGTATGTAATGTTCTTATATTTGTGTATTCAATTAAGATCACTTAATGGAGACCCATTTTACATATCAGGTGCTGAGCTCATGGAAGAATCAGTTTTCCTTCTAAGGAAAATGACACTCTTTTAATAACTAAAAGGAATTTTCTCATCATTAATATGGCCACATGGTTTCTCACTCCAAGTTTAAGGGAATTCATTGGCAATCATCTTATACTTTGCTCTACAAAGGAAAATAGCAATATTTTGAGCCTCTGCGTATTTTTTCCTAGTTTTTTTTCCCTTTATTTTCTCCACTTTTTAAATATATTCTTTCTGGAGACCAACCCTTGAGCTTAAGCTGTCAGGGCTTTCTTTTAACATCTCAGACAAGTAAGAAAACACCTGCCTTCCATTCCAGTGTTTTAAAATTATCTTTGTCTAGTGATTCAACGGCAGTTTACTTTCTGCCAGAAATAAAATCTACCTGCAATACAAAAAAATATTCAGGACTTAAAAAAAATTATAGCTATAATTCAAGCACTTGCTTTTTATCAATTCCCAGCTATTTAGTGAACAGAAATATTAAAGTGAGTCTTTTTCAAACCAGTGCCCTATGAAGAAAACAGTCAATCCAGTTCTTATAACATAGTCATCAATTTTTAATGGTCTCTGTTAGTTGGGCATTCATCCTGGGAGAAGTCTCAAGTGGGTTCTATTACAAAGTTAAGGAACTCTGTGTATAGTGATAAGCAATGGCATCATTAAATAGCTTTGTGCATAAGTGTATTTTTTTCTGAATGGCAACTCCTAAATAAATCGTCATGCTAAGAGTTTATATAGCATAAGGAGCCCAGGACCCTTGAGTGAAGTCATCTTCTAATTCAGCGGTTCTCAATCTGTGGGTCGCGACCCCTTTGGGGGTCGAACGACCCTTTCACAGGGGTTGTTTAAGACCATAGGAAAACACATATATAATTACATATTGTTTTTGTGATTAATCACTACGCTTTAATTATGTTCAATTTGTAACAATGAAAATACATCCTGCATATCAGATATTTACATTACGATTCATAACAGTAGCAAAATTACAGTTATGAAGTAGCAACAAAAATAATTTTATGGTTGGGGGTCACCACAACATGTATTAAAGGGTCGCGGCATTAGGAAGGTTGAGAACCACTGTAATTCAATGCTTCTCGGGAAAGCCACTAACGAAGAGCACTCCTTCAAGGCCAAATTAGTCTGAGGATCTTTTAAGAAAGAAATAATCTAGTTCCTATCATCGTTTTCTGGTAAAATGAGTCCATCAGAAATGTTTACATTTGAGAAGACACAGCTCACAGTTTTTTCAGTAAATAAATGCTTACGTGAATGTATAAACTTAATGGGCCAAGTTTTTCTGGATGTAAAACTAAAAGGCAGGAGGAAATACACTGTGAGCTCCTTCTGTGAATTAATGTCAGTGGCTTGAGATCATGGTCCCTGCTTGGACAATCGGAAATCAGGGTTACACAAACACAGGGATGTGCTGAAGCACCTCATATGGGCTTGTTGAAAGCCAACTGTGAAAACTTTAGGAATTCTGTGAGCCAGTTGTTATGCACAGTCATTATTAAAATGAAAGTATTTATGTTTACAATTCAGTAAGGTATAATTTAAAAAGTTGTGCTTAAAATTCACCAATTTTAATTATTTCACTACCTTTTACTATTAGTTATGTCCTTGATGGTATTTACAGTTATCGTGTCTATGTTGTGAAGAAACCATATAATCGTGTGCTACTGAGCATCCCTCCCTAACCATCCAGCGATGTCTTGTTGTAGCTTTACCTGGGCCCTGGTGGGAGGACTTACTCATGGAAATGAGAAAGTGCTACATACAGATCAGTGCCTTTAATTATTTTTCAGACATCTGGCGGTTAAACACTGACCCACAGGCCACCGGGATCACCAAGCTGAAACTAAGGCAAAGACGAGGCCATGGATTTTAGTAAGAGAACTAAAGTGCCACCTTAAAGCAGCCCGCAGAGTTTAATTGGCAAATCATTACTTTCAGTTCCAGGAAACGTTCTCTGGTCCTACAATATACCTTGAAAAGTTTTAATCATATTTTATCTAGGATTTCTTCCCTTATCTACATAATTAGCTCCACCTCCACAGTAGAGGTTTATTGTGGATTTCCAGTTTAGCTTCTTTTCCTTCTACCTGGGCTGCAATGTTCCCATTGTGTTGGGGTCCAGCCCCAGCAGGTCCAGGGGTTCCCAAAGGTGTGGACGGAGTCAGCGAAGAAGGAATGAAACGGAGACAGCGTTCAGTTGATCAGCATAGCGAGGTTCTTTCTTTATTCTCCTGTTACATCTGTATTTATACCAGTTGATTTTAATCCTGTCCATTCTATTCCAAAGGTTAGGGCGTTTGTTATCTCCATTCCAAGGTTGTTCGTAGTTAAAGTGATTAACTACCCGCCTGGCACTTAGTTAAGGGGTTTTACTGATTCCCTTCCTTAGTCCTGTTAATCCCTAACTCCAGGGAAAAATCTCTACCTGGGGAAACAACCTTTCCCAGAGAGGTGACCTTGGTTAAAACACATAGCGCTAAGAAGGGGAGCAAACAAATTAAGAACAGTATGCCATATACCCCAGGTCCCTTGAAACATATGCTGTGCAGATGTTTCTTCCCTGCAGCGACTGTGTCAAGCAGCAAGGATGGACCAGCTTCCGGCACCATTGAGTGGTTTGTGACTTTTCTCTGCCAGTTCGAGTTGACAACGTGCTGGTTTTCAACACTTCCGTGGATCTCTCTGGTCTTTCCTGCCTATTGGCGGCAGAGTAGGGGTTTTCCCCTCAGTGGGCAGCCAGAGATCCCCTTTGCCAAATGTTGATGTAAGTGGCAGAAGGCTCTCGGTTCACAAGTCCAAGTAGGGAAATCTGATCTTAGCCCAGCCTGGACACTACCCCTCCTGAGATGGTAGCCTCTCTCATTGCTGCACATGCACGCAGCAGAGGCAGTCTTCCCTTATTTTCTCCTTGTGTATCTCCCAGGTCAGCTGGCTCTCCCCAGACACTCTCCACAGTCCCCCCCAGCAACTCCCATTTACATTTTGCTCCCTACATGCACCTCTTTCAAGGACTTGGGGTCCCACTGTGGGTGGAGCCTCTTCAGGTGGCTAAGGGCAGCCCTGACTATATCTGGACGGCTGTATTTGCCAGGATGGGAATGCAAGGCCAGGGCACCATCTTCCTAGAATCCCACACCCAAACATTTTAAAAGCATTCACAATTCTTAGGAATATAACATATTACTGGAAGATGAAATCATATTATTATTGTTTTTCTCAATTATAACTCCAGAAATAAAATATGTATGGAATTTTTTTATAGTACAAAAATAGATCAGGATGTGGTCATATGGACATGTAGGTTTCATAATACTCATTAAATGTTCACTTCTGACTTACCAGCCTCACAGCTTATAACAAACTGAATCATATTATTGGTTAATTTTTTATAATTGTTACACAGCTAACACCAGCTATCTACCACATGTAGACACTGAAGTGTGTTGTATGTAGAAAGTTATTAAATTCTCACAAAAGTCCTTGAAATAGGTACTATTATTTCCACCATTAAATAATATAGAACTCAAGGCCCGCAGAAGTCAAGTAACTTCCCAAAGCCAGTTAGTAAGATACTTTATTTCCCTAATAAATAATAATAATGAGTGACTCAAGAGTAGCTCATGTTGTATATTTCCCTGCATCCCCTACTGTGCTTGGCACTCAGGCCCTCAGTAAATAAACAGATATTAAGAAAAGAAATGTTTTATTCATATTTAATGCGATAAAGTGTTTCAGAAATGTTTTAATCATAAAAGAAAACGTTAATAGGCTACTGAGATTTAAAAAGCAAATCCATATAAGATAACCTAGAGCTATTTCTAGAAGACCTATCAGCCACTGACCTGGGTTCCAGGGATCCAAATATGATCCTCTGTCCTTTAAGAACAAGAATTCTGAAGGAAAAGCAGATACATGAGCAATTAAATATTATAAAGTATACCTGTTTTTTAAATCCTATATAATAAAAGCCTAATATGCTATGTGTCTGGTTGTCTGTTCAGTTCAACCAATCAAAGCATAATATGCTAATGATATGCTAAGGCCGCTCAACCACTCGCTGTGACTGCACTGACCACCAGGGGGCAGACACTCTGACTGGTAGGTTAGATTGTTGCTGGGGTCCGGCTGATTGGGACTGAGCAATATGGGCTGGGCACGCCCTGGAGCCCTCCTGCGGTCTCTCCCTCGGTCCCTCCCCTGCTGGCCAATCTCCCAAATCCCTCCCCAACCCGATCATGCACTGGGCCTCTAGTGTATATATGAAGTGCTATGAGTCCACACATGAAAAAATATTAATTTTTCCAGTAAGATTGTAAGTTTTTTCTTCTCTTTAATTAGTAATGGAATGAAACATAGAAATAAACACAACTTTATAGTTTTTCTATTAGAAAGTTTATTGCATTCATCTATAACACATTTTGATGATATAAATGGCAATGGAGGCTAATACTGATGAAAGTTTATCATCTTTGGAGAAGAGATATTTTAACATTGAAAGCATTTTTTTGTTTTGTTTACTAAAATCAAGAAAACTTAATATAGTCTCATTTTTTTTCCTTTAAAAAATTATATTGCTATTTGCTTACATCATAATGAAGCCTGGACTAAATACTAAATTGGAATAAGCAGACCCAGTGTTCGGATACTAATTGGAAGAGGACCTTAAAGGGCAGTAAACATCTTTAGTTAATAAACAATTACCCAGCCACACCATGTGATTCACACTTGCATATCTATGTACATTTCCATGACATAAAGCCTTGAAGACCAAAATACCTCTTAAATACTTATTTTGAATAATAAAGACGTTACCCAGAGATAGAAAATTCATTATTTTACAAAATTTAACCTTAGCTCCACTTCTGTGGGGAGGGCCCGCGGGCCTTGGTCTCCACGTCAGTGCTGGGCGTGCCTTGGGAAGACCAGGATGTCTGCTTCCAGGTGTCCTCGAAACAAATGAAAACAAGGCCTGGAGAAGACCTTTTTGTTTAGATTCGATTGAAGACACCAAAGAAAACAATGGGGAGGGAGGTAGACTCTCAGCAACAAGTTTAAGAATTCTAGGGCACTCTGTGGCATTACCCAGAGTCAATCTTTCTCTCGGTTACAACTGCACATTGAACGTTACGACAAGGACTGCTAACTCTAAATGACGAGGCCAAACTGAAGCTCGTTGTATACTAACGAAATGTAACAGTATTCGTTTTGAGTTTATATTTACAAATTTGGTGCTTGTTCTTGGAAGTCCTAGACTTTTTACTTCTGTGATTGCAGTACACAGAACATATGAAATGTCTAAAATGTATCATGATTTTAAATTGAGAAGTGCACTAATTCAAAATAAGCAGCTAAGATTAATACCACAAGAACATGCCTATGATAAAATCCATGGTCAGGGAAATCTAGGAACCCTTTTTTTATTACCGATGTGATAATTGTGTGGCATGCAGATGTGAATGAGTTTTAGCGTCAGTATACCCTCCCCTCCCCTCTTCCTATAGTGGAATGAGAAAAGAAATAGGTATTTTTTTTTCTTTTACTTATCTTCAGGGAGTAATGGGAAAACTCAAACTTACCATGGAAATTTGAAGAGATGATCCTTAAAAAAAAGAAAGGGGGGGGGAGGAGGAAATGTCACTTTTTTCTTACCAATAAGGACTCTTTATGGCTATTGACTAACAAGAGCCTCCAATAGATGCCTACGCGCTATCATCGAGCAAGAGTTAGGCAGAGGTTAACTGTGGGAATAAATCAATTCTTTCTAGGGTGTATTCCAGGCAAGCCCACATTTCCTTGAACTAACTTTGGGGTTCCCTAAAAGAAAGAGCCACCAAAGGAGTAAATGCTCTAAGTATGTTTGTTCTATCATCCATCTGACCAAACCGCCATTGCAGGTGCAGGTGTATGACATGAAGTCACTGGAATATCCCAACTCAGTGACTGGCGGGGGCAATGCCACATGGGTACTACTGGCAGAACAAGTGCACAATATATATTTGTTAATTGACTCCCTGAGACAGGACACCACACAGGGTGTCTTTAAGATGGAAGACCATTGTGTTCTCTTGTGAAGCTGCTTCCGCTTTCAGCCTTCCAGCCCTTCGGCTTGCTCACGTAGGTCCAAGAAAGAGAAACTAGCTTTCTGGCATTACACTGGCATTTTGGGGTGAGAATGTTATTGCATGATCAGTATGCACTGGATGAGCATCTGTTCTGGTTTGCCTGGAGCAGTCCAGATTGAAGCCCATTGCAGGATAATCATTGATAATGTCCGCATTTACTCTCAAAAGTGTCCCAGTTTGGATGATCAATTATATGATCACCCTAGTGAAGGTATTAATAAGAGCAGTTTGTGGACGCACTCAGGAACAATAGCCCCCCTGGTTTAACCAAGACTCAGAACCCACAGACCAAAGGAACTCCATTTTAGAATATTGAAAACCTTGTCTATTTCAATTATAAGTCATTCATTCACCTATGGTTTTGTACTATTTTAGTAATGACCAATTTTTAATATATTTGATTTACATATTTCTATCTCCTCCCTCTGAAAGAGAAAAAGAACAATGCATTTTTATCAAGCAAAAAGATAAGTGGCAACAATACAAGAAACAACAGACATATAATATTTTTCATTAACAATTCAAACACTACAAAATGTAGAATATACAACTTAAAAATGAAAATACAAATTAAAGAAAAATGGGATACATGTCATATTAGCAATGCAAAAGACCAGCTTAAGCATAGTTTCTCTAAATCAACAATTAATAAAAGAAAAGTGCCCTTTCCTCAAATACGCACAAAAACATTTCAATCACTTCTAGGGAAAATTAATAAAAAACTTTCTGCTAATTCTATATTACAGCATGTATTACTAATGGTTTACAAAACTTAAGTGTCTTTGTACACTTAAAATTTACAACCTTTTCCAATCATTCATTAGACACTCATTCAATCCAGTCTTTTAAAAATAAAATTATTCCATTTCCATATTTATGAAATAATTACTGATATGTTATGGATCTCAAGTGGTGAATGTGTATGATGGGGACAGTGATCAGAACAATGTCATGGATGTAAAGTGGGCTGTGGGTCAAACAGGGAGAAAAATCGCCTCTGCCTAGCACATATTGACTCCTGTAATAACTCTAGTGTTTCTAAAATAATTCTAAGTGTACATTTCTTCATTCTAAAAAAAGTCTACATATCTAAATTTCATATTTAAATTTTCATATTTAAATTTTCTACTTCTGCTAGGGTTTTATTCAGTCTATTCAGTTATGCCACTTGACAGAATGTTTTCTCCTGGGTTCATGTTACCCCTACAATTCTGAGTCCAACTGAAAAAACAAACAAACCACACACACCCAAATAATCAGGACTCAATAATATGCCCCTTTTCTTCTACATATTTAGTGATTCACACTAAATTTTATGGCAAACTGCACAATCCTAGGTACAGATCTACAATGCGAATGAGAAAAAAAATCTTTAAACTTGAGTTTTTCAAACAATCATACCAATGTCCACTGCAGCCCACATCGCTGAAGGAGTTCTGCAAGTTCATGCTCATCGCCAAGATTTTACAGGAAGTCATGCTTCAGGGGTGCAGTTCTAAAACTAACAAGAATGGAAAATCACATGGTATCTCCTGCCCAGCCACCCGTACCCAGGGACCTACCGTCCGTCAGCCTCAGCTTTGAGCTTTCTGGGTTACGCCCAGCAATTGCCTACCAAGTAGATTAACATTCACATAAGGTGGCAACATGAGGATGGAGAAGAACCGAACTGCAGTTCTGGAAAGGGTTCCAGCGGCTACGGAAGGTCCTTTGGTGTCATTCACTGCTGCTGCTGCTGCTGCTGCCTCCGTCCTCTCGCGTGGGGGAGGGTGAACTGTCTCGGACTGGCAGCAGGTCATAATGGCAAGGGATGTGACTGTTCTTTGGAAGGTCGTATGGATCCTGGGTCAGATGCCCATTATTGCTGAATATTCCTTGGACAACACTCACTGTAGGTTCTGTGACAACCAGGGACACGTTAATTTATTGGCAATAAAAAAATTAATAAATTGAACATGGAATTTCTTGCAAATGTCAAATAAGAAAATATTATTTTTAAAAACAAATGATCCTTTTATAATCACAGAGGTGGTTACTCTGTGGTTGGTAGACCCACTGATGCCCACAAATGGTGCTCGGAACAAAAGGATGACTGTATCATTGGGATCAAGACATCAAGGGAATATACAGAAACCCTGGATATGAATCATTGTCTGAAAAACCTGGGAAATAATCTAGTGCAAACCCCTTACTCTACAGACGAGAAGACTGAGGTCCTTAGAAGTTAACTCGATTCATGGAAACATACGTTGAGTTCCAATCTTACTGTGGTAAGCTTATGGGACAGAGCAAAGGGCACTTGTTACTGACCTTTCTATAACAATTTAGTTCACTATGCCTTCCATTTTAAAAAGCTGTCTTAATACTTTTTAAATAGTTATATATCTTCAGTGACATGTCTACAGCATAAAATGAATTACTAGCGACTAGAGTTAAATTAGTCACTTCATTTACAAGTAGTAGAGAATTTTTTAAAGTTTCAATCATAAATACTGATACAGAGATAGAGAGTAAGAAAAATTAAATTATATAGCCCTATTATCTAGCTAGTGATAGCTCTGATATGTTTTAACTTCCCCCAAGTTGCACTTGCAAGAGGCAATCAAAGTATCTCTAATTTTAAATTGAATTCTTATTAACTTGTACCAGACTCACAGTTTAGACTCTTACTGATATATTAGACAAATTTAGAAGTAAAATGTTTTAATCCTGCTAAAAGCATTATATTATATTAATATAATGAATGCAACCAGGAATTGGAACCACCTGTTTAATCTAGTGGAACCATTTGTTTTGGCTAAGTTGATGTATTAGCTAATATGATACATATGCTATTCCACATGCAGGCTAAAATATTCACTATGGCTACAAAACAAAAGATGGATGACCAGGTGGAAGATAAGGAAAACTTCCTTTAAATTTTCTAAATGGTGTTTCCCTGAATAAATTATTTGACATCAATTAATATGATCACTGTAAACACAGCTTACACTTAAAATATGGGCCATTTTTAATAAGGTTTGTATGAAATGCTGTTGTAGTCTCAAAGACTTTGAAAGTTTTGTTTTTTAAATTCCCATAGCAGGTTGTTTCTTGGTTAGGAGAACTCACCAACTTCATAGACATTCTTGTTGGCCGAAGTTGAGTTATTGATCTCTGCATATGGGGAATCTCTCCGTGCTGGTGACTTCATCTCCACATAGCCACACTCCGAGTTTTTGGGGATAAGTACAGGTGGGTCTTTAATAGTGGCATATGGGTTTTCAGAACTGCTTAGGGAGCAGTTACTTGAATTATATTCAGAATTCTTTCCCAAGTCTGTAAAGAGAAATAGCGGGAAAAGCAAATGATATTACACGAACGTTATTTTTAAAATTTTATTTTGCAATTACAGTTTACATTTAATATTATTTTTATTATAGTTTCAGGTGTACTGAAAATGTTATTTTTTTTCTTGGTGGTAATTTACTTAGACAATTTTTTAAAATTTTATTATTATTACAGAGGGAGGGGGGGAGAGAGAGAGAGAGAGAGAGAGAGAGAGAGAGAGAGAGAGATTGCTGTGAGAGAGAAACATCAATCAGTTGCCTCCCACACATACCCTGACCAGGGATCAAACCTAGAACCTGGGTATGTGCCCTAACAAAACTTGAACATGCCACCTGTTCGGTATGGGATGATGCTCCAACCAACTGAGCCACACTGGCCAGGGCTGGGCAGTTTTTCTTTCTAGCTAGTTTTCTGAATTATATACACTAAAAATAATACTAAATGTTTTTCACTTATTTTGGAGAGAATTTGCTATAAAATTACTAAGGTGAATACCAATACAAACATCATAGATTTGATTTCATTTTGATTATCACACTCAAATGAAATGAATTCCATTCTATTTTACTAAGAGTCTCCAAATTCTCAAAGGCTTCAATTGAGAAACCATTTGCTGATGGACCCAGGAGCACAAGAAGGTTCTATTCTCACGGTGAAGAAAGCATTTGTGCTGCGTGGATTTCTTGTAAAACCTCAGTACTGGGCACCTGAAGTTATTACTCAAAGTCTTCCTGAAGAGCAGGCCTCAGTGAACATGTAACCACACTGATCTCTTCCTATTTTCCCTGCTCTTTCCTTTCCTCCCCCCATAAGCCACACTTCTTTTAAGGAAATATAAGTGTTTCCCCAGCAAAGTGAAACCTGCATTCCCCCGACTTCTGCTCTAACTGACCCATCTGTGGTCACTGTCTTGATGTCAGTCAAACGTGTTTGTGTGTTTGCTGGAATAACCACAGTAAGTCTACATTTTCCCTACACTGAAACTCTTGTCCATGTAGCAAATTACTTCAGTCTCTGATATGTCTTTTTTAAATTATGATTTTGATAAATGTATTTCTTCCTCAAATCTACACCATACCTTTTAAGGATTTTCCCATATAGCTTCTGTCCAGTCCAAAAGCACCTGTGATAAAGGAAGAAAAGAAATACCCAGTGAGAACTGAAAGCAAGAGAAAGCTCCTCTACTATGTCAAGGTCATCGAGGAAGATGGCTGGGCACCCACTGCCTTCCCACTGCGGACCACCAAGGCTGCTGCTTTTCACGCCTTTACTCCAGGTCTCCCGTGCCGGCTACCCCAGCACTTAGAATTAAAAATACACATGTGTCATGCTGATCATTCTCCTGCTCATTTACAGTGACCTGGGAAAGGCGGATTGATACAGGGTAGTCCCTGAGGCACAGACAAATCAGTCCACTTTATTCAAGGTTGCACAGTGGAAAGGACACGACCAGAACTAGAACTGAGATGAAGGTCTTAAATTTCATCACTTGTTAGCCACATGACTTTGGGAAAGATGATCAACTCTCTGAGAATTTTCTTTTTTTAAAAATATATTTTTATTGAATTCAGAGAGGAAGGGAGGAGAGAGAGATAGAAACATCAATGATGAGAGAGAATCATTGATCGATTGCCTCCTGCATGTCCCCTACTGGGTACTGAGCCCGCAACCCGGGCATGTGCCCTGACCGGAAATTGAACCGTGATCTCCTGGTTCATAGGTCGAAGCTCAACCACTGAGCCATGTCAGCTGGGCTCTCTGTCAATTTTCTTATCTCTAAAATGAGGAAAACAAAACCTACCTTCCAAGCCTTACAGGGTGGTGGTGATCATTAAGTGAAGAAGGCCTGGTAAAATCTGAAGCACCATGTAAATGAATGGTGTTTCAGTTACTGTGACACTTACTGTGTCTCAGCTTCAGTCTATCTGTAAGCATTCCAAAGCCTTTTTAATTATCTTTGAAAGGAAAACTATGGACTTAGGTTAAAAACAGAGAGTAAGTAATGATTTGTGATGAACATTTAAGTAGGTATGAGAATGGGCAAGAAATGGCCCACTACCACTGTGCATGTGTTTCTCACAGTGACATTAAACTCAAGTTCTGATGGTAATGTCCTATGGGGACACACGGTTGTGGAGAAAGAAGAAGAATCCCTTAAGAGGAGAGGGCGGGTCTAATATCAGTCCTGGTGGGACATGATACGGGAATGTCTTCTCTCTCAGGTACACTTTTTGGGGTCTGGGTTGTGAAATCTAGCCAAGCTCCCAGCTGGTGGGAAAGGCACCGCCGTAAGCCAGAAGGCAGGACAAAAGGCTGTGTAGCGAAGAATCAACCTTACCAAAGAGAGGTCTGGCCTTTGCCCTTGGTTCCTAGGAGGTAATCTCTGAGTCCTTGGAATTCCTGCCCAGTAAGAGTGTTTTTGTTTACATGAGGGCCTATGGCTACATGGGGTAGTCTAACAAAGTAATTTATGGGAGGAGGGTTGGGCCACTTGGTATCAATGTAACCTTCAGGTGGGCTGCAGACTAAAGGTCAACCACATGGGTAGTGAATTAAGTCTACATGACCAAGCCCCATTGAAAACGCTGGACACCAAGGCTGAGTTTAGTTCCCTGCTTGGCAATACTTCATGTGTATTGCCACACACTGTCGCTAGGAAAGGTTAGCACTTTCCATGATTCCATTGGGAAAGGACAACAGAAAGTTCCATGCTTTGAACTTTCCTGGACTCTGTCCCATATCTCTTACCTTGGGTGATTTTATTCTGAATCCTTTTGTTGTGATAAACTGTGACCATGAGTGTAATAGCTTTCAGTGAGTTCTGTGAGTCTCTCCAGCAAATGTTTTATCCTGAAGGTGGTCTTGAGGACTCCCAGACTTTGTAAAGGGACCACAGGAAGATGGGCAGGGGCTGTGCCTCTGAGAGCTCCTTATCAAGGAACTCTGTCTATCTTACTCTTTGCCCAATTCCCTTAGCCATTTCCAAACTGTACCAAAGTCTTGTTAAATGAACATCTTGGCTTTAGCTTGCAGTGAGCCTTCCCTAAGGGGTTAAAAAGAGCAGTATGGGGTGCATAGTAACTTAGGGAACAAGAGTTGGGGCTATGAGACCAAATACCCCTGCCAGATTCTCTCTTCAGCACCTTGGAAAATCAGGGTGCTGTTTTGTTTTTCTGTTTGTTTGTGTGTGTGTGTGTGTGTGTGTGTGTGTGTGTGTTTTAAATAGGTTTTTCTTGATTTCAGAGAGAAAGGGAGTGGGGGAGAGAGAGACATCAATGATGAGAGAGATCATTGATCAGCTGCCTCCTGCACACCCTCCACTGGGGATTAAGCCTGCAACCAGGACTTGTGCCCTGACCATGAATCGAACCATGGCCTCCTGGATCATGGGTTGATACTCAACCAGTGAGCCACACTGGCTGGGCCAAGGTGCTGTTTTAACAAGGGAGCAGGTAGATTTCCCCATAAACTCCCATATGTCCCCATCCCTGGACAGATGCTTTCAAATGCACTCAGTTTAATCTAATTCATACGGTGAGCCAGAACATGGTCATTATCCCTATTTTACAAATGGACAAATCAATCTTGAGAGGGTGCTTGACCCAGTGTCACAGAAAAGAACCAGGAATTGATCTCAGGGCTCTTTGTGTCAAGTTCAAGGCTCTTTCAGACAACCTCACCACAACGTTCCCATCATTGAAACACCTACACACTTCATCATTGACAACGTGCCTCACTCTGTTCATAAGAGAAGACTTTTCTGTGCAACAACCTTAAAAGTACATGGAATGCAAAATTATTCTTGGAATGGAACAAACCAAGAAGATCCAGAATTTCCAATGAAAATTTTATGTGCCTTGGGTCTCACTGAGACAGAAAGCAGAGGTTTATTTGTGACCATTGCAATGACTGTGTCTTCTGGAATCAGAACAAATGACATTAGGAAACGTGGAACAAGAGGACTTTTCCCTCAGGAGGACTTGGTGGTATTTTACTGAATATCAATTCAGGTGCTTCTTTCATGTAATTTAGACTTCTTAAAAACCTCCCCAATGTTAAATAAACTCACCAATAAGTGTGTTATAAATAAGTATACTGTAAGAATATCTTATAATTTTACTGTGCATGTGTGGAAATACACATCTCCTAGATAATATTGGTGTAGAATGCAGATAAAAACTAAGAATTTATACTCATTTTGCTTTTTAAACATTTGCATTTCTGAGGTCAGAGGGGACTTTAGAGCCCTCAGGGATTGGTTCCTACATCTGGCTCAGGTGACTGAGCATACATGGTGTTCGCAGAAAGATCGGAGGGGGCGCAGTCAGAGCCCAATTGTGAGACTAGCTTTACCCCCTTCTTCCCATGGCATCTTGGACAGGAGATTGACTTCTCCGTGCTTCCTAGTTTTCCCTTCTCAATCAAACAGTATTCAGGAAGAGCCCATCCAGTAGGGGTGTCAGGTTTAGCAAATAAAAACATAGGAAGGCCAGTTAAATTAGATTTCAGAGAAACAACAAGTAGTTTTTAGTATAGGTATGTCCCATGCCCTATATATTTGGGATATATTTATACTAAAAATATTTGTTGCTTATTTGAAATTCAAATTTAACTGCACTCCGTGGCAACCTTACCAGTGAATAAATACACATGAAAGGGTTTGATGACCATAAGGTGCCACACACATTAGTAACTATGTCATCAAGCTCCTCCTTGGAAATAAGGAGCACATGCTTGGAAGCGTCACCACCTACTCCAAGGGCATCACGGCCGCTCTTTACGTGCGGTCCAGGGTCCTCACCGCCTTTGCAGGAGGGCCATGTGGTCAAAGCTTTTCTTATAGTAATACAGCCACACTGTTTGCCCTTTTCACTCTCCTCCTCTCTCAAGTCTGCAGTGGAGTTCTCCAGGAGCTATACCAGTGCGAGGTCACTGCTGCCTGAATGCAGCAGCAGAACGAGAATCCAGCTGTCCTTCACTAGGCCAGACGTTAAAGAGATTGACAACAGTGTGAAAGAGTGACATTCTTCTCGCTATTTGGGGGAGGGGGGGGCGTAGTAATTTTCTGTAAAATGCATCTTATGTTATAAAATGAGATCATTATGATAAATTAATAACTATTTTAAGTATTCTTGTTTAATTTATAATATGGTAAATATCAGTGGATGTAACCCATATCAACAGAAATTCTTTGGGGCCATTGATAACTCTGGAGAGTGTGTGAAAGGGTCCTGACTCCAAAACACTTGAGAACCACTGATTTATATTCCTGTTGATATCTCCATTTCCTCACCTCCCAGGGGAACAAAGAGGAGCCCACAACCTGGTACCCAGCTGATTAGGTTTAACTCCCAGTTCTATCACTTAGTAGGGTTTGAGACTTTGCACAAGTTACTTAACCTTGTTAAGACTCAGCTTCTTAACTGTAACATGGAGATGCTGCTGCTGATAATAGTTCCTGCCTATTACAGCGCCTAGGAGAACTAAGTGAGTTACTAGAGAGGGTTGGAATGTAAGCTACAAGCAGGCAGAGACCCTTATCTCACTTGATCATTCCTGGCACACAGCAGAAACTCAAGTAATGCTGAATGAATAAGGCACTTGGGACAGTCCTAAGCCCCCTAAGGGGGTGAGGTAGAAGTCGATGAGTCTGTCTTTCACGCATGTTTCTAAGAGATCACTTTGGCACAGACATAAACCTCTGACTATCTGAGGTGACTAAAAGGTGAAGGTGCTTGTTGGGGACGGGAGTTGGGAGAATCACCGAGCTCGTTGAGGTAGCCGCCGTGCTTCCAGTCCGCGGGCAGTGTGCCTGTGCAGTCCACCACCGGGCCTCTCTTCCCAGGATTCACATTCTTCAGGTTCACAAACAGCTGATTGTTTTTCGACTATTAAAAATAAAAACAACAAAAGACGTCAAAAGAGAATATAATGTGGTGCCGCACAATGTTACTGGTCTGGGGGAGCAAGTCCATGGCATGTACTAAGGGCTGGTCCTTGAATGAGGCCGGGCGGAGGGGCAGAGGTGACCATGTCTGAGCTGGTGGGACATCAAGGCAGCAGGAGTATATGTCTCTTGGCCCCAACTGTTTCCCACCCCCACCCCACCCCCACTGCCTCAGCTTCTTGATTTCAGGATGTTACTCTGTACCAACTAGGCCTTATTTGGGTTTACACACATGGAACTTTACATTGAAAAAACCAAATTCCTGGTTGGAGCTCTCCCATCCAACACTGTATGATCTTGTAAGAGTCACAGTGACTCTCGGCAGTTTTCCGAGCTATAAATATGAGGATAAGATCATCGACTCTGCCTCCCTCCCTGAATGTGAATGAGAACAAATGGAATGATGAATATGAAAGTCTCTGGAGAATGTGAAGTGCTATTTAACTATGAGGCACTATAATTAAAATCCAGCTGCATTAACTTAATTGCAACTGAATTAATTTTATTAGCTTGGTTGTCTTTTAAGAGAGAGCTGGAATTAGACAACGGAGACTGGAAATATAATTTGGGTACCACTGGAAGGGAGGCATGTTTGGGATTTCAGTGCATGTAGAAGAGATCTGGGGAGTCCTACAGGAAGCAGCTCGGGTTCTAGGCAGCCCTGGCTCTTCAATCTTTCTACCAATTGGGAATAATATCTACTCTTGATTCATAGGATTGGCATAAAGATTAAATGAGCTTCTATAGGTAAAATAACTAGAAATGCTTGGCACATTGTTTCTATTTGATCCCTTTGACCTACAAAAATGCAATTTCATGTGGTTTGACCTAAATACATACATATTGTTGTTGTTATGAAAGTACAAGTGCCCAGGAAAGGGCACTGGGAGACAGGTGATCAGAAAAGACAAACTTGGCAATTTTACCCAGAAATGAGTCTGCTGTATTCTGCTATGAGACATTATTTTAAAACCTCACCCAATATTAGAAACATTTTTCCAAAGAGGAGCAATGGAAACAGTATAAACTGTAGAGACAGAAAGACCTTGACTCACATCGCAGCTGCCTCACCCACTAGCTGGGGAGCTGTGTGTGGAAGTGACTCAAATCCCCCATTACTCTGGGTTGTTTAGAGGGATAAACACTTACAGGGCTGTTTGGAGGGATAAATGAGACAATAGATATAAAGTACGTAGAACAGCATGGCAAACAGCAGCCCTTGATACCTGCTTGTTCCTTTCTCCCTCCCCTGCCTACCCTCACCGACCTGAGCCATTGCCTCTCACCTTGGCGATGGTCATCCTGTCCCTGTTGTTGACCCGAGGGGATGCGGCACACTGCGTGAGCGTGTGGTAACTGGGGTTGGTGAAGTAATGGCTGTTAGCATTTCCACCGCTGCCGTGAGGAAGGGTTTCTGCAAGAGAAGGAGGAGACAGAGAAGATGGCAGGCTCCCCTGACTCTGGGTGGAAAAAAGGGAAGCAAGCTATGTAATGAGAACATGTATTTGGGCTGCTTCCATTTTGCAAACTGGGCGGAATACCCTCCTGCACAGTACACCCAGCGAAGCTTCTAGAAGCAGCAGGAGTCTGACTTCTTACCAGCCTCCTTGAAAAGTGTGAAAATATCCACAGGTATGGCTGGGAAGGCACCGCTTTGAAGTTATTTCTGCTGTCATTTTCCTCTTTTTTAAAACACTCGAGTCCTTGACTACAATATTCTGTACTACAATATTCTGTGTGGCTACTTTATGCATTCTCCCACAATCCGTGTATTTACAATCATCTGACACCCCCAAAATTCTTCAGCAATTGCCTTCCAATTAATAAATATTTTAAGTTTCCAAATTCCTCTGTTTAAGTGGTTACTTCTTCTGATGACTGAGCGTGTCACCTAAAAATTTACTTTCATGAGGACTTGTGACCGAAAGGAAGATTTGAGAGTTTTCTTAAGGAAAATGCCCTGGTTCTTGCTAAAACCAAAAAACTGTTTCTTCTGTAACTTGGTTGCTGTGCAGTTAATGATTTGTGTGGGCTCGGAGACAGGCTGGAAGGAACTGCGGGAACAATTCAAAGCGAGAGACAGCAGACCTGGCCCTGGTCCCTGGTCCCTGGCTTGCTCCAGGCCTTGGTGAAGTTACAGCCACCCGCCTCTCCCATCCCTGTCCCCACAGAGGGCAAAACCTTGGGAATCGTTACCCAGTAAAGCTTTTCCTGGGTTGAAATTCCCGAAGTCTAAAGAAATCACCTAGAACCGTGGTCGGCAAACTGCGGCTCGCGATCCACATGCGGCTCTTTGGCCCCTTGAGTGTGGCTCTTCCTAAGCCTTAGGAGTACCCTAATTAAGTTAATAACAATGTACCTACCTATATAGTTTAAGTTTAAAAAATTTGGCTCTCAAAAGAAATTTCAATCGTTGTACTGTTGATATTTGGTTCTGTTGACTAATGAGTTTGCCGACCACTGACCTAGAAGACAACAGTAATATTACTACTGTTGACATACAGAACACGTCTCGAACAATGAACCTTTTCCAAACACAACATTTCCTCAAGGCTACCTGACAGGAACAATGGGCAGCACACCCAACACCCAGTTTCAAAGAACCAGGTAAGAAAACCGAACTTTTCAAAGAGTACAAGGCCTCTGAGGACTCCAGTCTCACCGGAAATGGCATAGTCTCCGTTCATGACCCTCATAGCGGGGGTGTAGGTCACGGCTGGCATGCTCGACTCCTTTCCCTTCTGCTTGTGTCTGTAGATAATGAACAAGGCCAGGAGGAAGAGGACGACCAGGACGAGGATGATGATGCCGGCGATGGCCCCGATCTGGTAGGAGTCAGCGGGAAGAGCCGTGCTGGTTCTGCTTAAGCTGTTCAGGTTCCCCACTATTATGACACCGGCTAGAAAAAGGAGAAAAGGAGACGCGAATAAGGATGACAATGTGCTGCGTAAATGCTTGAACTCTACTTACAAACACCTTCCGCTGTGCTAAGACCGGGATATTTTCAGCTCCTAAGATGTTAATTTGGAAACAAATGTTCCTCATTTTTAGATGTTGTTGGCTGGTCTGTGCCCAGAGAAAGGCAGCTCTAAACCTTGAAAAAAAGGCAGGAGTTCCTGAACCCCAAGATTCAACAGTAGGATTTGGGAGCTTCTCGCCTATTTCAGTTTAAACACTTAGGCAATTAATTGGGAGTGGCACTTGATTTAATTTTTTATTGTGCTTTATTTATTATACGGTATTAAGGTTATGAAGGGCTAGCTCCTAAATGTCTCAACTAACTTAATTTTATGTCTATCTTTAGCATTTTTAACAGTAATTTTCCTTCCAAGCCAGAATAACTCCATTTTAAACCTAGTCCAAGATCAGGACCTGCCTCATCCTGATTTCAATGGGCTTTTACTTCAGAAAAATACTGCTCTATGCAGTTATTTTCTATGACAGAAAGGTCTGTCCCAGTAATACCTGATAATATCACCCTAAAACCTTACTCATAATTCAAAACTCAGTTTTCCACAATCCTTCCTCTTGTTTCATCAAGTGAAGACACTAAAGGTACAGATTCAGGGTCAAGGAACTGGCATCTGAAACACTTGACCTTGATATTCTGCTTTCCCCTAAGCTCTTCCACTGCAGTTTCATCATCTGAAAATGAGGAAACTGGCCCCCCTGAAGGTGCTTCCAGCTCTAATGTCCCCATGACTTTATAAGTCTAAATGCCAGACCTTTGATGAGACAGTCTGCCCCGGAACACAGAGCGACAAGGACCAGTGCAGTGTGATTACGGCGCGTCTGTAATAATGGTGTGATTGTGGAACGTAACATCCTATCGTTAGGACAGTCAGACATAAATCACGAGCATGCAAACGTTATTGTCGGAAAGAAATGAACTGAGTACCTACATAATCTACAGTGCAAGATGACTTCACCTACGATACTGTATGAATTCTAAAGCCTTTACACCCATGAGCGTATTATATTATTTACCTACTGAAGGGCACCGCGTGCAGTAGGAACTCTCTGGAGGCCATGCTTCAGAATCGTAAGGAGCACTTTCTCAAAGGCCCCATTCATCCCAGAATCAGATTGGCCAAGTGGGTCAACGTATACAATATCCCCAGAGTAGTATGACATACACCTTAGTTAAAAACCATGGGCAAGAGTTTCTTAACAAGCTAAACATATGCCTACCACATGAGCCAATCACACTCCACTCCTACTAATTTACTCATGAGAAACGGAAGTATATGTCCCTATAAAAAACTTGACACACTATTGTACACAGAAGCTTTATTTGTAATAGCCCCAAACTGGGAACAATCCAAAAGTCCATCAACAGGTGAATGGGCAAGGAAATGATGGTGTATTCCATGCAACAGAATACTACTCAGCCGTAAAAACAATTGAACCACTGACATACACCACAACATGGTTTAATTTTAAAATACTTATGCCGAGTAAACAAAATTAGACAAAAAGTGTACAGTATGATTCCATTTATATGAAATTCTAAAAACTGCACTAATCTATAGAGACAGAAAGTAGATGGGGCCTCGGGAGTAGTGCTGGAAAGGAGGGACATGATGAAAGTTTTGGAAGTGATGGATATATTCATTCTCTTTATTGTGGTAATGGTTTCATAGGTGTATGCATGTCAGATTTTTATCAAATTGTATACTCTGTGTTACTGTACATATATTGTATATATTTATTGCTTTTTATAGGTTAATCATGCCTCAGTAAGACTAAAAAACATTGTAGGTGCAATGGAAAGTTCATGAGCTTAGGAAATCTGACATCAAAGCCCTGACATGTTCTATAGTAGCTGCATGACCTTGGGCAGATTACTCAACCTCTCTGAGCTTCAGTTTTTTCATCTGTAGGACAGCAACAAGAAGGCATCCACCTGGCAGCTACGTGAATGACCAGCTGTGCCTTGCAGCGTCATGGTGAGGATTACATCAGAGAACACAGGCCGAAACACTTCATGTCGGGTGGATGGTGGTCACACGATACGAGATGGTGGTTATTATTCACTAGAATCCTTACCTTGATCACAACGTGCCCCCTTCCATCCTGGGCTGCAGTAACAGGTCCCAGTGATGTGGTCGCAGGTGGAGTTGTTCAGACAGTCACATATCTGGCGACAGCCGTAGCCATATGTTCCTGCAGGGCACTCTGAGAAGGAAGTGAAAGTCCCATTCAGCCTTGGGAATCTGGGGCAAGACTGTCTCTTACTGTATGACCCTGAGTGTCTGGAGGCCACCCCTCTCAGGGATCCCTGTTCAGGCAGACTTGTACCACCCAAAGTGTCCGAGAGCTGGCCAGCATTCACGGTGCGATTCACAGGCCAGGAGACACAAGGCTGGAGACTGAGCCCCTCATCACAGCTCCTGACACTTTCAGCTTCTATGTACCCACCTCCTGGATGAGTAGGCACAGAGCCTGCGGAATTCCAATGGAACTGACTAAGGACAACCTGAGATGACTCCACCAGACGAAGCTACGGGATGGAAGGGGACCAGACTGAGAAGTGTAAACTAGAGATGCTCTCTTGAGAAAAAGTATACCTTACTACAGGCCCAGGGATCCTCCCACTGGCATATGCTGACTTGGATTAGCTAGCAGAGGGGAAGAAGGAGGGGGGCAAGTTTTGTTAATTTTCTAGGTAAGAACTTCACTTACCAAAGAATGGCTCAAAATTTGGATTTGCAGGTGGAAGGCTGAAAGACTGAAACAGTGGGATTTTTATGATGTAGACTTACTAAGTTTGGGCATGAATTTCAAAGCTTAGCATAGGCATGTTAAATCTAAAAATCATCATGACAAAATAGTGATTCTTTTGTAGAGAGATCAGCAGGGGGCAATGTGCTACTATTATCCAAGTTCTCTGTCCAGCTCAGGGTTTCTGTTTACAAATTTGTCATTCAGAATAATCATGGAAGTACTTAAGAGGCTTTTATTTAATAAGAGTGGTTACAGTCTGCCATTCAAGCTTAAGTCAGTTTAGAGCTTATTCCGGTTTCTATACAGATACAGGGGTGGGCAAAAATAGGCTTACAGTTGTTCATATGGAAAATAATACAATAATCCTATATAATAAAGAGGTAATATGCAAATTGACCATCAGTCCAACACACAAGATGGCTGCCACAAGATGGCCAGCAAGGGAGGGCAGTTGTGGGCGATCAGGCCGGCAGGGGAGGACAGTTGGGGAGGACACAGGCCTGTAGGAGAGGGCAGTTGGGGGGGGAACCAGGCCTGCAGGGGAGGGCAGTTGGGGGCAACCAGGCCTGCAGGGGAGGGCAGTTAGGGGTGACTGGGCCAGCAGGGGAGGGAAGTTGGGGGCAACCAGGCCTGCAGGGGAGGGCAGTTAGGGGCAATTGGGCTGGCAGGGGAGTGGTTAGGGGGTGATCAGGCTGGCAGGCAGAAGCGGTTAGGGGCAATCAGGCAGGCAGGCAGGCGAGCTGTTGGGAGCCAGCAGTCCTGGATTGTGAGAGGGATCCCAGATTAGAGAGGCTGCAGGCAGGGCTGAGGGACACCCCC
>NW_005871048.1:2949690-2968536 GCF_000147115.1 Myotis lucifugus
ACCGGGCCTCTAATTAACATGGGGGTAGTACAAGAATAAACTGTGATTCACGTACTCACAACTGTAAACCTACTTTGACCCACCCCTGTATGTATGTGCACATATGTTTAGACATTTGCACAAATGTGCACAATATTTGTATATACCAAGGGGTGTGCAGGTAGCTCTGTGACTCAGTATCTGTTTCATGATTAAGTGAACTAGCAGAGCAAAACTAAAATCGGGCCTTCTCTGTCCAGGCTGCTTCTTGGACATCACTCTTGTTATATTTGCTAGGCAGGAGTATATGCACAAATATTCTAAGGTTAACACATTTTACTGGGCTGTCCAGTGGTGCTGTGAGGTGCTGGTGGGTTGGTGGAGGGCAACGCTTTATTGCCAAATCCTCCTATGCTGATCAGTCTTTCTAGGCCATGTGGCCCTGCAGGCCTGTCATCTTTGCTTCATCCTTCCCAAGACTGCGCCCTCTGGTGAGCAGGAAATCTCCTGCTCCTTTTCCTGCCATTATCATTGTAAAGTGAGCCCCATACAGCTCTAAGTATTTATTTACTTCTCGTAAATACTGAAAGCCCCAGAGGAAAAGAATAGTAAACTAATCCGAAATGCTCAGTCCGAGACTAAATGTTCCCATAACCTCGTGAGGAGATACAGAGCTGGTGGGGCAGAAATGGAAAACCAAGGGTGGGTAATTCCAACAGAGCATATTCTCCCAGGATGGGATTTTGAGAACAAAATTTTAAGGCAATATGTTGTCTTAAGGCTGTTAAGGCAAAGATGAGAAGTTGTTAGTAGAAACAGTATAAAACCTTTCTAAACGAGGTTGTCAGAAGGGTGGCCATGTTTGCACAGGCTTGTTCGCTCACCCATAGTGGGCTGGCCCTGGGCACCCAGCCCCTCTGCCTCCTGCACACCCAGCCTGGCCCACTGAATGCAATCTCCTTCAGCGAGGGACCTGGGCTCTGTCTTTGCCATAAAGAAAGCTTGACTGGCTCTTTTAAAGCTCTGAGCATCCACGTTCCAAAAATAAGAAAGAGTGGAAGAGGGAGCCAGGATGAACAGATGGAAAACTTGAATTCTGTCTTCAGTCTTGGAGCCACACCCCCTCCACCCAGAGCAATGAGGAGTTACTCAGAAGAAGAATTTTGAGGAAAAAGACAGCAAAGTTCCCAAGGTGGCCAGGTCTTTGAAGGGAAGTCAACCGTGCTGGTGACCAGCCGCCAGCTGAAAAAACTTAAAATATCTTCAGGCATCTAGGAAAAGTGACTGTGGGGGGACAGACCGCCTAGAGATGTGGTGTTCTCGTACTCACTCTGCTCGCAGTGCTTCCCCATGAACCCGGTGCGGCAGGTGCACTGCCCGGAGATGTGGTCGCAGTCGGCTCCGTTTTGGCACCGGCATATCAGCGCACAGTCTTTCCCGTAAAACCCCAGGGGACAGCCTGTGCGAGGAGGAAGGACAGCAGGAGTCAAGAGGCTGCCGAGGAGAAGCACAGCTCTTGCTTCCAACATTTTAAAGACGTTGAGCCACTAGAGAGCGAGTAAAGACAGTGATGCACGTGTCAGCTTGTCACAAAGCCTTTGAAGTCCCAAGAAGGGGTTCTTGTGAGGAGGCGGAGGCAGAGCAGTTCCACACCTGGCAGGTGAACCAGTACTGGCACCCTGGAGGCACGGCTGGTGTCTTCGTACAAGGCATCCTCAACCCTGCCGAGGTCTGGGCATTTCCTTTCATCCTTTCACTCAACTACAAGCATCCTGGACTCCAATTCCGTGGGCTGAAGTGGGTACTTTATGTAAAAACGACCTGAATGCTTTTACTTCTGGTACAGAATGTCTCCAACTCTGATACCTGTCCGCCGTATGTGTTACTCACTTAGATAATATGATCTCCTTCACTGAAATACGTGGTAAAATGATGAACTGAAACATCCCTGCACTTGGCAGGTGCTTTATAACAAAGCAATTCGCCTTCCCACCGCGGCACAATTTTCAAGGCCCAGACCGTCGGGACTCTTGCACAGCCCTACTGGCTTCAATGGGCCGGCCGCTGACCAGCAAGAGTTTCAGGGCTCTGTGAGTCAAGAAAGCTTCAATACCGGCTGGTTCCACGGCTGGTTCCAAGCATCACATGTGCCTTTTATTTCCCCCTTTTTTACAGGGAACTCAGCTTTCATGACGCAGAGGCAGACCCAGATACTGGAATGCAGCGACAGCCCCCCTGTGGCCATTGTACTCATTTAGCACCCAGCCTGTGCCAGCTCTTCTCATGCCTCCTCACCGACTCCTGACAGAAGCCCAGAAACGCAGGGATGGATAATCCCACCCTGCATGTGGGAACCGAGCCCCGAGTGCACACAGCCAGCAAATGGCAGGATGGCGGGTGACGATGCAAAACGCAGGGAGGTCTGCCTCTAGACCCTGTTGCTCTTCCCACTGCACTGTGATATGTCCACTTAAAAGCTCCTCTGTCTGAAGCAGGTCCTGGTTTTGGAATTATAAATAACAACTTGCAAGGTGTTTTCCCTAAGGAGCTCAAAAACCTTTCTATGTACATATACAATCTCGGCAGAATATGCCTGGGACAACCTTCCTCCTTGCCAATTCTCCCTTTCAAATCATGGCTCAAGGTCTATACCCTTTTCTAGAAAGTTCCAAAAGGTTTGTTCAGCCTATTCTTTATGTTCTCTAATTAGTATTAAACAAATGTTGCTTAATCTCTGACTCATCTCTCTTTGTCTGCTCACTTCTGCAATTTAAAATTATATACAAGTATTAATGATAATCATGATACGTGCCTTCCTGTCTTTTCTCCTTCATTCAATGAAAGGCAAGAGGGTAGAGACTAGTCTTTTTTCCCCCAACAGTGCCAAGATGGGTACTTTGCACATGATAACCTATGACGCTAATGACCTTATAGAAGAAGAAATGGTCAGGACTCGATGGGATACAAAATGGAAAAAAGGACTAGTGATTCTTAAAGCACGATCCCAGACTGGCATCACCATCTGGAAAGTTGTTAGAAATGTGAGTGCTCTGGTGCCAGCCCAGCCCTCCCGGATCAGACACGCTGGGAGCGGGGCCAGCTGACTGAGCCGGCGGGTGGTTGGGAAGCTCGCTCAAGCTCGAGAGCCATGACTCGATCTTCTCCAAGAGCACAGAGCATGGCAGGCAGAGGCTTGCCGCCTTCGCTCCCTTTCTAATCACTGTCACCTACTCTAACCGCGTGCGTGTAGAATGCATGAAAGGGAGTTTGAGCCATAAAAATAGGGTCTGTTTAAAGAAGAGAAAGACACTGCCCCCCACCACATCTACATATAGCAAGCACTGCTCCCCCTCATGGCCCTGATATGACACAGACAGAAACCCTGGGACATGGCAGCTCTTAACCACGTAGAGAGTGAGATGTCTAGAGGTCGGTGGGTAGACCAAGCCCTCGAATGCCAGGAGAGCTCGCGGGTGCACAGGGAAAGGCTGTGTCCTCCTGGGTGGGGCTCCCCTTGGGTTCGGGAGGCTGGCCGCTTACGCTGCGTGCAGTAGAGCCCTGTCCAGCCGGGAGTGCACTTGCATTCCCCGTCGTAGGCGCTGCAGAAGGCCCCATTGTGGCAGTTGCACGTGTGGATGCAGTTCGGGCCCCAGTGGGCGGGTGGACAAGCTGAAAGCACAGCAGGCGTGGAGAGCTCTGTGAGATCCGAGGCCAGCCCAGCAGAGAAGGTTCCAATGCCCCCTCCCCCCCACCCCCCACACACAGCTCCTTGCACATGAGAGGTTAGCAGTGTGCACCAGGACTGAGGAAGCACACTGCTCCACACATAAGACCCAGATGGCAATGCTGATTGTGACAGCAACCAGCACCACTGACAGGAATTCATTCACAGACTGCAGAGCAGAACGGGAATCACCTCAAGGTCACAGATTTCATTATTTATCATGTACACTGAGCACCTCTGTGCCCAGCACTGTTTGGGGAACGAAGGTGATAGCAGAGAACGAGAAAGGCTATCCTCCAGAAGCTTCTTTTAGTAGGGAAGGCAGGCAAACCAACCAGCCAACCCAAAACCAGCGGTGATAACTATGAAAAAAATTAAATAGGTTAAGGGGATGGGAATGACGGAGCTGCTTCTTTAAGGAGGGACTCTCTGAGGAGAGGCTGCTGAGCAGAGATCAGATAGAAAAATGATGTGACTTGAGAGAGGTTAGGGACCAGGGCCATGTAATTTTTGTCTTTGATCTCAGAAGCTGGCACTTGTCAGCCTGTTCCAGAGATGTCACAAGAGGCTTGTTTTAAATGTTATGGTGCCCGTTGTATGTAAGAACTGGTTTACTTGTAAAACCTCTTACTTAGAAAGAGCAGATAATAATAAAACTAAATCTTCAGTTATCTTAGATTCAATCTAAAATAGATTTATAAACTCTTAGATTTGAAAAAACAAAACTAAATCTTAGGGGTCATTGCTCATCGAAGGGCCATCAGAACCTCAGATAAAGTATCTGTGAAATTGCAATGTAAGGTGATGGGGTAAAATGATTTGATTTACCAAAAAACCCAGTCAAACAATGTTTTTATTCATACCAACACTTAAAGAACATAACTCTTTCAAAAGAGGACCACCTATAATTTCTATATGGCTATCCAGTAGGAAATATAGCCCAAAAGACAATAAATAAATCTGAAATAATTTTTAAAAATGAAGAAAGTCTCCCATGATTGTGTGACCATTTTTTCCCCCCAAGAGCAAGGGAAAAATAATATCTCCCACTTGAGGTCTGGAGTGAAACTTAGCATAGATTTTCTGGGTACATGACCCCCATTTTACAGAAGAAGAATCACTGAAAAGTAAATAAGCAAAAAATGCTATTTATTTAGGTTCCTTTCAAGACATTATTTAGATTTAAATGTAGGACCATCGCACGGAGCTCTTAATGGCAAAACAAAGCCATTTAAACTTTAAAATAATGTATCTTATAATTATTCATATAGTTTGCTTGATTAGATAACCACTCATACTTCAACCCTAAAGAGTTTGAAAACAAACAAATAAAAATGGTTGATCAGTTCTTCTCAGACGAGACTTACGCTGAGAGCAGTCACTGCCGATCCATCCCGGGTAACATTGACAAGATCTGTCAATGGGGTTGCAGGTCCCATTGTTGGTGCAGGTACAAATTCCTGCACAGTTTTTCCCAAATCTGCCACTGGGACACACTGTGAACAAGTTATAGGTCAGTAACTCATCATTACGTCTCATCTCACAAAAACCCTGGGCTCTTGGGACAGGAGGGAACTTTAAAGGTCCCAGCTGCCCATTTAGTAGCTGCCTCCACCTAACATCATCCTTCATCCTGAATGGGCTTGTTTTTACAAATACATTAAGCCACACGCCCTCATTAAGGCATCATGAACCAGGAGACACCAGCACATTTCTAGAAAGCTGATTTCATAACTTTTTGCGCAAGAAGGCAACATCCTTCCTCAGATTGATTTTTTCATGGGAGGCTGTTTGCAATTAAAGCTGAAGTGTAGCACCGCTCAGAGAATAAAGAGGCTTTGCTGGAGTGGCAAGCCAACTCTTCCAAAGATCAACGTCATATCTGCAGAAGCTGCAAACACAGCCCCCTGGAGGCATCGAGAGCTAGTAGCTGCAGACAGGTCCCTGGGAGCCTGAGGACAGACCGCACGGGGCTTGCTCATCACCAGGTGTCTCTCCCAAACTGCGCCTTACCTTCATTGCAGAGGGCTCCTGTGAAGCCAGGCAAGCAGTCACACAGGCCGGTGATGTGGTGGCAGGGCCCACTGCTGTGCACACACTGCGGGCACGTCTGGCTACAGCGATGCCCATAGAAACCAGGGGAACAGACTGAAACAAGAATGGAAATCGACAGTTATCTTTCCTGAAATAGTTTTCTTTCCTATTCCACATCGAGATCTAGTTCAAGTTTTGAGTAAAACATTTTTTTAATGATACTGAGAATTTTCCAAGTATAAAATAACAACCACCAAAGAAACAGGGTATTCTTTCATAATGAAAAAAAGACACTAAATTCTGAATTGCCCGAGGACAGGCAAATGACTTCGTCCCCTTTATTTTCCCATTTATGGCTCCAATTAGCTTGAGGTTTGGCATAGAGCTAAAGGCTTTAATAAATAAATGAAAGAAGGAAATAAAATTCTAAATTCTAAGAAGGCCAAAATAAATACTCTCAAGCCATGTGTTGACCTTTCACTTAGTCATGACTGGCAATAAATAGATCTACAGTCAGAATTAAAAGATGGTTCCTCCTCTACATGGTCCAGCTTAATGATTGTGGCTGAAAAGTGAATAAGCAAAACACTACATAATTAGGTTCTTCCCAAGACATTATTTGGGATTTAAATGTAGGACAACTGCATAGAGCTCTCAATAAAACAAAGTAATTTAAAAATTAGAATAATGTACCTTATAGTTAGTCCTATATTCCTTTCTTGAAAACATTTACAAGAAGATTTAGTAAAATCTTATGGGTCATTTCCTAACTTAAGTTTTCAACTGACCAATGTCAACAGCCCCCATTTTAAACTCGGCAATTCTATGTCCCCCATAGTACTAACTTTCAGACTACTAGCAGGATGCATGATTTGCCGCAAGGTTTGGCTGATGTTGACTTCTAGTAATTGAAATAAGGCCAATGCCAAATTGCCTAATAAAATATTTACAGGTCAATGGATTTCTGGAACACCATTTGCAAGATTTAAGGCAGGATCAAGAAACATATCCCGATGGTGATGCCAATGAGGCAATGAAATCATTACTGGGGAAAAAATGGCGAAAGCCCCATCTGTTAGGTCAGTCCTGGAAGGTTGGAAGGAATAAAAGCCGGGGATGTGCTATGAAGGCCGGCTCTGCAAAGGACAGGGTGCCCATTACACTTCCTTCTGCCTTCAACTGCCACAGATGTCCCTACTCGCTTAGAGGAGGACAGAGATAATAACCCTCACTCGGTGCCCCCAGGAGGACAGACTGCCACCTAAGGGAACACTTACTTCTCTGGCAAGTGGTGCCTCGGAACCCTGGCGCGCACTCGCAGATGCCGTCGTCCGGGGAGCACGAAGCCCCGTTTTTACAGTAGCAGGGCAGGGAGCAGTTGGGACCCCAGCGTCCCTCCGCACACACGCTGTCACAGTGGACACCTGGAACAACACACACGGGCAGGGCTGAGTGCGAGGCAGGGCAGGCGGGTGCCTCTGGGAGGCTGAGTCAGGCACAAGGACCAAGGTCTTGGTATCAAAGCTGAGTTATCCCAGCAAACAGCGAGTGGAGATGGCATAAGGTTTAAAACCCACTTATACACATCAATATGCCATCATATACTGCGTGATCATGTATCATCCTAAGGTTAAAATAATCCCAGGACTGCTTCCTACAGTCATAAAGGGAAGGAATAAAACACCTTAGTTATACTGACTTTCCTCTTTAGGAGGAGAGAACAAAGGGAAGCCCAAGGCTCTATTAAAGGCAACATTTATCAAAACGATTGCATCATTTAGCTCTGAGTGATTTCCTCTTTCTCCCTCCATTCTTTATTTTTACAGAGAAATAGACAAAGTGTAAAAAGATGAGAAATAAAAGGTGGTTATATTGTTTTACATAAAGAAAACCCATTCCTCGGAGCAATCAAATAAACACAATCTTAGCCCTGGCTGGTTTGGTTCAGTGGATAGAGCACTGGCCCTCAGACTGGGTTTGATTATGGTCAAGGGCACCTACCTTGGATGCAAGCTGGATCCCTGCCTCTGGTCGGGCACATGTGGGGAGGCAACCAATCAATGTGAGAGACACACATTAATGTTTCTCTTTACCTCTCTCCCTCCCTTCCACTCTAAAAAAATCAATAAAAAAAATCCTCAGGTGAGAATTAACACACACACAAAAACCCACACAATCTTAAACTATGTTGATGCTACACTACACAGCACAGAAATCTGTGCCACCAAATTCCACTTTAAAAATTTAATCTGACTTTGAGCAGCTATAGGTGGGATATCACAATCGATGTTATTTATAGCTGTTGTCTAAGTTAACGATTCTTATGAAACTATGTAGGTGTTTAACTCGCACACTGGAAATACTGAAACTTTAGAGTCAGTCATGAATGAACAAAATGCCTAGAGGGAACATAAAGAAAAACCCAAGTTGCAAATATAAAATATAAACCCTGGTTTTATTGGAATCAAATGGAAGTGTCCTTTGTAAGTTTGTATTTGAAATAAGACAGGGGCTCCATTCTTGTATGTCTGAATTCTTCACAACTCAAATGCTCTTCGCCCTGACAGGCAACAAGAATGAGTTGTAATTAGTAGAGAACTGGTGACGGCTGGCCTTCAACCAAGAGAAAACACAATACGGACAAGCACGCACACACTCAGGGATTACAGAGCACCCACACCCCCCAGCACCAAGGAAGCTGAGAAGGCAATGTTGGTATTGCAGGTTTTGCTTCTCAATTGATTAGGAGAAAAGTTACCGTGGCCCAAACCTTAAAACAGACGCAGCCCCAAACCAGAACGTGAACGCTGCTAATTGGGACACAGCCATTTCTGCTGAAGCACATTTTTCACTTTTGACTGATTTTTCCTTCAGAAAGTCTCCCACATGGTAGAGTAGGCATGAAAGCACACAGACCTCACTGTGTCTGGCTTGAAGCAACAATAGACTATTATTTTAGCTTGGACTGCTGGCTGGGGAAAGGAGATTAGTCCTGGTATAAGTTGATTAGGGTCTAAGAGTTCCCCATAGCATAAGATGCAGAATTTTGGCCTACTGTGATTTTTTTTGGAGTTCACAAATATATGATTAAAAAAAAATCAAATCTGTTTTGAAAAGCTGAAATGGAATTGCAAACTCCACATTCCCAATGTGATTCACCGGCCATAGAATCTTGTCTGGTGCTGTGACTCATCTCTATACAGGGCAGAAGCATCAAATGCACAGAGGAGGAAATCACTTCCAAGGGGACTGCAAACCTAAACTTTTCTTTGTGCATCTGAAGGAAGTGCCAAGGAAAGTAATCTGCTAAGGCTTCACTCTGTTCAAGTTCAGTTCCTGAGCTCTGACCGTGAACGGGACTCCCGTGTGTCAGCCGCTGAATTAGGGACGCCTGCTTCATGGAGATTCCGACACCCTGGCCATTTTAATCGGGAGCCACCCAGTTGGGATTCTGGAGAAGTCAAAGCTGAGTAATTACTTTGTCAACCTCAAAATCATCCTGAAAATTCATCCTGATTTTTGGCATTTTTTTTTTTTGGTGGAGTGGGAACGTGGGGAAATAGGAGATTTAGCTATTTATAGTGATATAGTTTATCAGATGCTTGCCAATCTCTCCTTCACATTAATCAATGCAGTTAAGATGGAATGGAGTGCAATTTATATCCAAAAGTCTATGCTGACGTTTGCCATTATAGATTATCATGATTTACATATGACTTAGCACATTCTCAATCAGAGCCCTTAAGATAAATGACTCGTGGGCAGGTTGACAAATGTGAATAAGTGATCTTTTATTTCATATCTGATTCCTCTTCCCTAACAGGTTTGTTCAGCTGATTAGCACAACCATCAGTCATAATCAACTTTATCGAGGTAATTTTCATATACATAACAAGGCCCTCGATACAGCAAGGAGATCCATTGCAAAGATAAGCTCATTTCACATGATTTACCCATCATTTCATTTCCAGACCATCTCAGGGAATTCTAGAAATCATCGATCAAATCTCTGTCTCCAATCATATACACACTATACACAAATTTCAACAGAACCAAGCTTACTTTTAAATAACTTTTATGACCGCAATGAAGTCTTTCCTTTAAAGTAACTTATAACAATTCTATTACCAACTCCCCCTAAGAATTCAATATTTTTATTTTTCTCTATCATTAGTAAAAGTGAGTCATCACTTTGCAGGTATTAATGCCTAACCTGTTTGAAGACAAATATACAGTATATCTCAATCAGGGAAAAGTGTGAAGCTGTCTTCTTCTTCTGATATTTTCTCCTATTGCTATTCCTCCCCTTCAGGCCTCTTGTATCTTTCCCTCCATCTTATAGTCAGGAAAGGATAAGATGCATTTATTATTGCTGAGGTGTTACCTTTTCTAGAGAATACTGATATTTTAAGAAATATACATGTTAAGAGCCTAAGAAATAAATCTCTAAGTGTGAAATTTCAGGCAATGAGACTTACAGAGGGGATGCCAGGGTAAGTGCTACTGATATGACCTCTCTGCCAGGCATAGCATGAAACTTTTTCCAGGATAGGAAACTGTAAGTTTGCTTTAACCATTTTTTTTGGCTGTGTGTGTGTGTGTGTGTGTGTGTATTTTATTCATGAATTATTTCCACTGACCTCATCCTAGTCTTTGCCAACTTTGCTAGAGTCCTATAAGACATTGTTTTATTTCCTTGTTTGTCAAAGACAGAAGAGAAAATTCAACTCAGTAAACATTCATGGGGTCTGACAGCTGCTGGCTTGCTGGTGAGAGGTTCTCTGAGAAAGACCTCTAACTCTAGAGTGAGAATGGGCCCCAAACAGGCCCGCCCAACCCTGCTAGGGGATCACGGTCAGAGCAGGTAGCTTATGAAGGCAGAGGAGGGTTCCAAGCTAAAGAAAAGTTGGATGCAAGGCTCAGAAGCCCAAAGAAGTGTGTGTCTTCTCCTTCCGGAATGGCACGTTGGGGGCAGGAGAAATGGGGCTGAGAGTGGGAGAGTCCTCAGGGCAGCCAGGCATGGTCATGTAGAAGAGCCAAGAATGCCGCACTGTGGAGTGTGAGCTTCCTCCTGGTGCTGCAACCACACAGAAACTTCAGTTCTTTAACATGATCTTTTCTCCTTTCTTTCCTTTTGATTCAAACTGGCCTCCTCCAGCACCCTGACTTGCACGACCACTCCCTTAATCATAAAGCCCTCAGGACAATGAGGTTCTGACCCCATCAACTAATCTTAGGAGCAAAGCCTCCAGTCTGTTGACCACAGAGAGAAAGTTTTAGTCCAACTAAAGATAACATCTAGGCCTCAGTTGTGTTTCAGGTCCAGACCTAGAAAAGCAGGATGGCCCCACCAACCACACCGGTGTGAAACCAGACAGAGCGACACTGTGGCTGACATCAGGACCAGAGGCAATGGTCAGCGACCCCTATCCTAGCGCTGACCACGACCCTACCTCTGCCATGATTAATGACTGTCCCTTATACAAGCATCCCCTGGAAGCCTCGGGGAACTAGGTCCTAGAGCAATGGTTTCAGTTTGACACCATTTCTTTAAATAATAAACCTTTATTTTCTTTGCTGCAAAGTCCTGTTTGCATTTGATTGGGCTTTGAGGCACACGGGAGAACAAACCCCTCTAGTTTGGTAAGAGGGCTAACAGGGACCAAATGGACAATTCAGCAGGAGATGTGCATAATTAAACGTGTGTTTGTAGGGGGGCAGAAGCTGTTTTGAAGATGAGCCTGGGAGAAGGAAGACCTATCAGGTGGCCGTTTGGGATTTTCCAGGTTAAAAAAAAAAGATAAAAACGACAAGGTCTTAAACTAAATTAATGGTATTGGGATGCAGGGGAAGATGAATTCCAGAGAAATGTAGGAGAGGATGCAGATGAAGGCTGCAGCCCCCTCCCCACACTCACCTGGGGTCACTGATGAGTTCTGGCAGCTCCACGAAGGAGAGACGGTGCCTGGTTCTGTCCACTACAGTGCCTAGCACATGCGAGGTGTCAAATATTTGCTGAATGAATGCATAAGCCCTGTCCCTTTTCAGTGTGATATTCAGGACCATTTTCCAACTGGATGGAGCAACCGTGTCATTCTTTCCTTCCCCCAAGAAGTGATGAGAAGTGGGGTGAAGCCGGGAAGCCCGGCATAGTCACATTTTGTGCACCTCACATGGTGACCCTTCCCTGCAAAGGGGGTGGAAGTGTCTGCCTTGCTTCTTTTGGAGAGGATAAACTTTCATGAGCTCAGGTCTGTGTTTTTTAATGCTTGGCCCAGATTATAAAGCAATAGAAGAATTATGGGACACCTTGAGGAAATTCTGTGGAATGTTTCCCAAAGCACAGATAAAAGCTCTCATATGAGCTACGTCAGGAAACAACTTCCTAAACTCGGGAGTATCTTTAAATGTGCAGGAATCTCTGGCTCAATGGAAGCCTTTTTTCCTGATAAATGTTCTAACGCTGATAAGGAGATGTGTGAGGGACTGTTTTTGCCAGGCCTGGGGACAAAGAGCTCTTTCATGGCCTTCACAAGTTGCTAGGCAATGGCTGAATGATCGCGATAAACTTCAGCTAAGCAGCTCTAAAGAAATGTCCGTGCCTTTAATGCCTGATGCCTAGGCCAGCAGCCTCAATGGGAAATCAGCATTCACCAGGCATTCGTGATTCCATGAATGCGGCAAATGAATGAATCATCTGGAGTGTCGTTACTTCCCCCTCTCCGAGATAACCCTCAAACTCCTTGTCTTGCTTAATTGTTTATATTCTTTATTCCAGTATTGAAATTTTGGGGCGTAAGTGAATGAATGAAATGATTTCAATTTGATGTCTTGTTCCTGAGCAATAAGCTGTTAAACATATATTAGAGCCAAGAGAGAGATGTGTTAATAATAATTGGGCTTGGTGGTTATAGGAGAAAGGGACTACAGTATTTAGCCATAGCACTTTTCAGCTTTTGTAACCCTCTGGCCAGTGAAGTGACGGCACACTGTAGTGTAAGAGGTTATTCACTGGCGTGCCCTCCTCTGCCCACGCGGTGTTTGCCCGAGAGAACGGAGCAGGCCAGGAGCTGGTGCTACTTATCTTCATGTTCCCAGCACCTAAGCACTGTGGGAACACTCAATGACTGGTTATTAAATTTGTCAAGATTATTTGGATACTGCAAATTGTAAAGATCCATTAAAAAATAATCTGCTTTGAAAAAAACATACTGGTAAGTCCTATAAATCAGAGATGTGTGCATTTGCAGCTATAAGACATAAACACCAGAAAGCATGGCCTGCCTTAGGTTGGACCCAGATAAAAGCGGAGAACAGACTGCGAGGCAGGTTGGGAGATCAGGGAACTTGGGCTTTTTCTGCAGCCTTTCTTTCGGGAAGGCGAGTGCCTCCATCCACCCTCCCTTCAGAGACCCTACATTCTGCTTTTACATGACTCCCTCCCCGCAAGACATGTAGATAGACAGACTGGTGTTCCTGCATACACACTCTCCTCTGCACCCTTCAAAACCATAAAGAGTCAGAGAGCGTGTCATTTGCACTTGTGGCTGATTGGGTGCATGCATGTTCATTAAAGTTCATTTGCATTTGAATTTGCACTTACATGTCACTGGCCAAGGAAAGGTAGACCTCCCCTTATTATAACAATTCAGGCGTCTCTCAGCTGCATGAGAGGTCAGTATAGGGCAGACGAGTACCTGAAGGAGCCGTTCACTTACTCAGCTGGTCACACTTGCTGTGTTTGGGGAAGCTTGGAAAGGGCAGTGCCCTTCTGAGAGGGGCTGGGACGCCTGCACGCCTAGTTCTGCTTGATGAGCAGAGTAGAGAAGCCACAATATCTCATGAACTTGCCTCCAGGTTTCCTCCGCCCAATGTCCCCCTTCTTGGCAGGGCTTGGATGAGCGCCCCACCTCTCTCCCTCCTCTTCTTCCCCTTCTTTCCATCATACCATGCCCTGCTGGTCCCTTTCTCTTTCCCATGACTCCTAGGGGCTATTTGGCATCCTAATCTCTTTCCTATCCGTTTAGCATGTTACTTTTTTTCTGGTATGAACACGTCCTATAGCCTTTTGCAACTGGTTATACAGCTTCTGTCACAGAAATGCTCCCCTTCAAGAACAAGAGTAGCAAGACACAGCTATCACACACACAGCTATAAAATGAGACTGGCTTTTCAAAATGAGGAAAAGGTGTTTCATTTCCCCCCTCCCCTTTTTTTCCTTTTTTACTGCAATCTTCCCCTTTTTGATAAGGTAGTCCACTGGCTAAAAATGTCAATAAATTAAGGTTTTAAATGACCACATATAATAGAAGTGCATGCATATTTTGGTTAATCTATATGGTAGTACACTATGAATACTTTTTTATGACTGTAAAATAGGACTATCAATTATAGTAGAAATAAATAAGAGTTCTGGTTCCTTTAAGATAAAAAGGCAGTCAAACATTAGAAAAGAGGGTGAAGTAATGAGGAGTGGTGGGTGAGCCCCCTGGTAAGAAAGCAAGCTGAATTCCTTGGCATATCTGGTTAGCACATGACTTCCTCAATTTAGGTGTATCCGTTTCTTGGTAATTCGGGGTACAATTCTTCTAACCCCTATCTCTAGCTCCAAACTCAGAGGCCTGGCAGCCTCTCCTGCAGCCAGTGGCCGAGCCCTGTTGGTGTCTCTAGGCCGTCTTGCTGACTTGGTCAGGAGATGAGCTCAAGTCCCCGTGTTAGATTTCACCGATTCCTTCTCAAAAGCCTCACTGTCATCCCATCCACTGCTACCCTGCCCGGCAGGTCTCAACACTTCACCTGTAGCAACGGGAGGAGAGGAAAAGAAGCACTTGCTTCCCTGGGCCGATGCTATTGATTTAACCCTGAAACTGGTGCTTGAATGGACAGCAGACCTTCCTTTGTGTTGGAAAAGGTCCTTCAAAAGGACTTACTCAAAACAAGTTTGCGATGAAAAGCCAGGAGCCCATCCAATGTTCACAATGTAATGATGTTCCGTGTAAATAACAGAGGCTACACTTCTTTTACTTTTCTTTTAGGAAAAAAAAATAAAAAGCCAATTCTTGGTCCAGTGTAGGGTACTGTCTGGAACTTCAGGAACTCTCTTTCCTCGACATACACTTGCTTATTCCGTGTGTGTTCTGTGAGTGTGGGGATGACCTCTCTAAAACACATTTCACAGCAGCCTTCGATACTTGCAGACCTGATGCTCACACAGAAGTCCCGGATAAACAAGTCACTGGGACCATGAAGCAAAGGAATGGTGGGCGACACGTGATAGAGCTTCCTCCCTTCGGAGAAGCAGGCCAGTCACAGACGGACAGAGGATTACAGATTACATTGTGTGACAAAGCCACTGCATTCCCACAGGAGCCCAGAGGTCTAAGGCCAGATGGGATAATTTGTCTTACCCCATGACCCAGACTGTGGAATGCAACGAACACATTTTCTGACTGGCTTCAGGCCAAACCCTCGCTCCTGATTTGCTCATGTACGCGAGAGTATGCCTTTCACATGCTGGTTCTAAATCATCAAAGCAGGTGGATACTTGAGCAGTGAACACCTCACATTTCCTCTATATTCATAAGGCAAGAGTAGACTGGGTGGAGTTTTGCCCAAAACAAATGATATGGCCTCTCTGTAAGGGAATTTTTAAATTTGCTGGGGGTTAAAAATGCTCCGTTTCACTGTGGTCATTGAGAACTTAGTGCTGGCCATTCCAGTTGAGAGCTTCAAGAAGCCTGTTGAAGTCACAAAAATCTGCTTTAATCCCTGAAATAATGTAGTTTTAACATTTAGTAACTGAGAGCCAAACAGAAACTATGAGAAGGTGGAACGACATATTGTGAAGTCTGGGTAATCTTAGCTTTTGCAAGTCAAGGAGGAACTAGAGGGCCATGGAGTCCTTGTGTCTGTGGGTGGCTCCTATTAATAGAAAATAGAGTCCATTACACCAGCCATGGTCTGTTTCCCACGGTAGCTCTCAGACACTAGAAATCAAGTACATGACGGTTCTTTTCAGTTTACCCGTCAGAAGCCAAAGAAGCTCTCAACAATTTCCAAAGGACTGAAAGACACCACTGAAGAGGCTGCTGATGACACCCTGTGTTCAAGGATCTGAAGACTCAGTGTTGTTAAGTTGGCAACACTCCCCACATTGATCTATAGTTTCAATCTTCATTAAATTCCGCCTTAATTCTCTGCAGGAATTGACATGCTGATCCTAAAATTTATATGGAAATACAAGGGACCCAGAATAGTGAAAACAATCTTGGAAAGGAAGACTAAAGTTGGAGAACTCACTCTTCCCAATTTTGAAGCTTTCTACCAAGCTAAAATAATCAAAACAGTATGGTACTGGCATAGGAGATACACATATACACTGAGTGGCCAGATTATTATGACCAGCCAGATTATTATGATCACCCCATCAGTACTTCATTGACACTTCCCAAAATACTGAATATTGAAAACTTCCTAAGCAAATACTCTCAAGGTTTTATTATTATTATTATTTGCATAACTAATTCCCTTCATTGTACTGATGGGGTGGTCATAATAATTTGGCCAGTCATAATAATCTGGCCACTCAGTGTATATCAATGGAAAAGAAGTGAGAGTCCAGAAATAAGGCGATCTTTGACAAGGATGTCAAGACAATTAAATGGAGAAAAGTGTAGTCTTTTCAACAAATGGTGCTGATAATCACATGCAAAAGAATGAAGTTGAACATTTATCTCATACCATATATAGAAAATGAACTGAAAATGGATCAAAGACCTAGATGTAAAAGCTAAAACTATAAAATTCTTAGAATATATAGGCATAAATCTTTGTGACCTTGGATTAGTCAGTGGTTTCTTAGATTTGATGACAAAAACATAAGCAAAAGAAAGGAAAAAATAGACAAACTGGGCTTCATCAAAATAAAAACTTTTCTGCTGCAACAGGCACTATCAAAAAGTGAACAAAATAAATCACAGAATGAGAGAAAATATTTGCAAGTTATATATCTGATAAGGGACATACATCTAGGATATATGAAGAACTATTACAACTCAATAATAAAAAGACAAATATCCCAATAAAAAGCAAATAAAAATTTGCATAGCTATTTCAACAAAAAAGATATACGGATGACCAATAAGCACATGAAAATATATTAAACATCATTACTCATTGGGGAAGCAAATAAAAAACAATGAGATACTATTTCCCACCAATAAGAGTGGCTATAATATAAAGGCAGATAATAATAAGTGATAGTGTGGATATGGAAAAATTGGAACCCTCATACATTGCTGGTAGGAATGTAAAATTATGCAGCCACTT
The DNA here is from genome assembly GCF_000147115.1 of Myotis lucifugus. NCBI lineage: Eukaryota > Metazoa > Chordata > Mammalia > Chiroptera > Vespertilionidae > Myotis > Myotis lucifugus. Next base: position 2,966,756 of record NW_005871048.1, read on the forward strand.
TGGAAAACAGTTTAGCAATTCTTTTTAATTCTTAAAAAGGTTAGAATTGTCCTATGACTCAGCAATTCCACTTCTAAATATATCCTATATAATAAAAGGCTAATATGCAAATAGACCGAATGGTAGAACAACCAGTTGCTATGATGCGCACTGACCACCAGGGGGAAGACACTCAATGCAGGAGCTTCCCCTAGTGGTCAGTGCGCTCCCATAGGGGGAGCAACACTCAGCCAGAAGGCGGGCTTACATTTGGGGCTCACAGTTGGCAAGCGAAGTGGCGGTAGCGGGAGCCTCTCCCACCTCTGCCACAGCACTAAGGATGTCTGACTAACAGCTTAGGCTTGCTCCCCAGGGAACAGGCCTGAGCCATCAGTCGGACATCCCTCAAGGGCTCCTGGACTGTGAGAGGGCACAGGCTGGGCTGAGGGACCTTACTCCCCCCCCCGCCCCCGTGCACGAATTTTGTGCACCGGGCCTCTAGCATATATATATATATATATATATATATATATATATATATATATATATATATATTCATTGAAGCATTATTAAAAATAGCCAAAAAGTGAAAACAACCCAAAAATCTATCCATGATGAGTGGATACATAAAATGTGGTCTGCCCATGCAATGGAATATTATTTGGCAGTCAAAATAAATGAAGTGCTGACATATGCTCCAACAGAGAGGAAACTTGCAAATAAATGTTAAGTGAAGGAAACCAGTCACAAAAGACCATGTATTGTACGAGTCCAAACAATATCAAAACAGGCAAGACTACAGAGACAGAAAGTAGATTAGTGGTTGCCTAGGGAAAGGGGGCAGAAGAAAGGACTGGGGGTAAATAGGGAATTAATGCTAATGAGCACTAAGTTTTGGAGGTGATGAAAATCTTCTAAAATGGATTGTGGTGTACAATTCTTTAAATACACTAAAAACCATTGAATTGTACACTTTAAATAGGTGAATTCTATGGCATATGATTATAACTCGATAAAGCTATTATATATGTATACACACACTCTGAATAATTATAAAGGCAGTGTTTATTAAAATATATTTCATTTTCAAAATTGGGCTATCAGTTGTTAAAGTGTGCATACATTTTTTGGGACACCCTGTGTGTGTGTGTGTGTGTGTGTGTGTGTGTGTGTGTGTGTATGGAAAGAGAGAGAGAGAGAGAGCGTGCACGCGCACGTGCTAGGTCTTCATCCAGAGTGAAAATAAATCTCAGCATAAGTGCCCTGTCCTCCAGCACCTCCTGGAATAAGTGTGATGGCAGGTGGGTGCAATAGTGAAAAGCGCTGGGTACATGGGAGCATTTGCAAAACCTGTCTCTCACATTTATTGACTCTGGGACCTTAGTTCAGTCACTTAACATGTCTTTGCCTCAGCTTCCTCATCTGTAAAAAGGAGAAAATAATATTTCCTACCTCATAGAGTTGCAAGCCTGCAGTAAGTACTCAGAAAGTATTACTTATTATTTCTCTAGAATCTTCTTTGGATGCATTTTTGCTTAAAAGTAAGACCACCTTGACTCCATAACTTCCTCAATGTGACATCTCTAGTATGGAGGCACAAAATTCTCTTCTGAAAGATCCATACCACCACTAAAGAGGGTATTTAGCTTGTTACTACCAATTTCTTTTAGAGGACAAGTTGAAAATGTTCTGGAGGATACTAAAGCATCAATATGGAAACAGTTCTCTTACAAATTCCCTCTCTTCTCTAAATTTAAATACAGATATATTTAGATACAAATATAATTTATATATATATACAA
>NW_005871048.1:2968636-3051812 GCF_000147115.1 Myotis lucifugus
AAATACATACATACACACACACCCAAATACACACTCAAACACAAATGGCTTCAAAGGGAAGTTAATTTTAAAAAGAAGTTCTGGTTCATTTATCTACCTCTAACCCAGTCCCTAGTACAACAAGGTTTCACTTTAAATTGGCAAATCAGCAATCAACATTTTATTTTACTTTCAGCAGAATGGTCATCAATTGCTCAGTTCGTTCATCCCAATGTTTAATAACTGTCCTATTGCGTTGCCAGTCATACTGTTTCTTAAAACGTACTTAAAAGTTTGTTTATTTTGTTTTTTAGTATAGGCTTGAATTGGTGTATAAAAAAGAACATGATCCCAATTTGTTTGGGCATTTAGTGCCATCTTCCACGTCTGTACATCATGAGCGAAAACCATTCTTCTTTTAAGACCCCTGTTAGTCTGTTAAACTTCCTGGCTGAAACCATGAAGTGATATAAATAAGGAGAAATTTGGTTAGAAAATTGGTATTCAACCATATTATGAATTTTTATGACAAACATTATTATAAGAAAAACTACGTTTTAAAACTTTCAAATTCTAGTAATGAATATTTTAACATTTGCATATTGACCATGTTAATATTTAATATTTCTGTCTCGGTAAGGTGAGCTCAATTACATTCCTATGGTTTATTTTAATCATTCTTTCCTCAATGCTCCAAAATACCACAGAGGTCTTGCTAAACGCTTCAAAGCAATTCACACTTCTCCCCTCTGGCCGCCTGAATTCTGACCGCTGGACCTTCCATGCAGGCTCAGGAGAACTGTCCTGTCCAGTTCAACAAAAAGTCCTTTTTGGATTACAGGTTCATTAGGCCTAATAGTAATGTTTCTTGGGTAAAAATGTGTCAGCTTACTGGAGACAACTCTATTTTCATTCCTTCTGTACAGTTGACCTGTGTGTGTGTCTTTGAAATAGCAAGGAGCAGCGCTGGGCATAGATTGGCACGTTTCCCATTTCCTGGGCTCTCACCTGACCATCCGGGGAGGCAGCGGCAGTGGCCCGTGGTGGGGTGGCAGCCGTCTGCGTGGCTGCAGTCACAGCGCTCTGCACAGTTCAGCCCATACGTGCCGTCCTGCATGGGAGACAGCAATGAGGACAGGGAAAACAGACAACGGGAGACAAAGGGGCCACAGTCCCAATACCCCTCAGCTACATGCATTATAAACACCTCTTTCCATGCCTTCTTGGCCCCCAAAATAGGGGCTCCAGGAGGTCAGTGTTTTAAAGTCCCTCACACCTTAGTTTATGTCTGACATACGGTTGGGACATATGAATGGTGAAATCAATAATACTAAGATGCTGATATGCATATATGCAGATGTATGTAAATATGCCAACTAATTAAAATAATATTTTTTCTTATCATAAACCACAACTTGTAAACATAGTTTCTTTTGCTCCTAATAATTTTTATAAAATAGTTCAATGTTCTCTTCAAGGCATTCTATTCTTAGGTGGAAAAGAAGGAGCCTGACCCACTTAGAGAAGCTCCAAAATTTTAAAAAGTATTATAGCTCTAGTTAAGTTTTTCCCATAAGTTGCCAATGGGATATGTGGAGTTATAAAGAAAAATGAAAGTCTTCTGTTATTTTTCCTAGTTAATATCCTCCTTTCGATGAAAGAGTCTAGATGAGATGAAGTGTTCTGAGTCAGGATTCTGGGAGGATGAGGTACGAGTTGGCACGCCCTCCTGCTCGTCCCCTCCCAGACCTCTGTGTTCTCACAGGCATGTCAGTTTGAGGGGTCCAACGGACATGTGGATGCGATCATTTAGTTTGTGGGAATCTGTGCATTGACAAGCTCTGCCCTTCATGCCAGGCCCTGATGAACTAAGGGAGAGCACTACAAGCCTCCCACACCGTCCAGCACTAAGGAAAGCGTGGGTGGCCCCGGCCGCTGTGGCTCAGTTGGTTGGGCGTTGTTCTGTGCACTGGAAGGTTGCCAGTTTGATTCCCGGTCAGATCCCCAGTAGGGGGCATGCAGGAGGCAGCAGATTGATGTTTAGCTCTCACTCCCTCTCCCTTCCTCTCTCTCTAAGAATCAATTAAAAATATTAAGCAGAAAAGCAACAAAAAGAGAAGAAAAGGAAAGAGCAAGGGTGCATAATTACCAAGAGAGAGAACCTGAGAGCCAGCATGAAACAGGCAGTGGGTGTTAGATGGCAGAATCATTTGTCCAGATTGTTAAACTTATTAAAATAAAAGAAATAAACCACTTTTTAGGCCCCACTGTTTTATGGGGTTACATGGGATTTAGCCCTGCTACCATATGGGCCACCAAACCATAGGCCTTGCATCTAATATACAAAAGAAGGACAGGATTGTGCCAGAGGCTCTGTTTTGTCCACAACTGAACTGGGAATAAAAGGCGATCTCCACGCCCATCCGAGAGCACTGGAGGCTGAGAGGCAGCAAAGCTGACTTAACTTTGTCCTAAGGGTTGGCGGGGCATGAGCGCGCCCAGGGCAGACCCTCTCTGCTTTGGGAAATGGGTTGCTTAACGCGGAGAAAGCCTGGGAAAGGCCCTTCTTGAGGGGCTGTGTTCAGGGGTCACAGTGTCATCCCCCTATCAGTTGTCCTCCCGGAGGCAGAGAACACACACCACGGAGAGAACGCTTAACAGCTCAGGAGAAAAGAATTGTGAAGGGAAGAAAGAATGATGGAAAAGAGGGAGAGAAGCAGCCTGTGCATCATTCAGGAAGAAAGGGAAATCAGCAAGTTACTAGAGAATGCACCCACTTTCCGTTTGCACCCTCTGTCAGTCTGTGGTGACCGACACAGTGGGGAACGTCTAGTGATGTATATGTCTCCAAAGCTGGTCAAGGGAAGAGTCAGTGTTGAACTAGGGAAACCTTTGGGGATTCTTGTGACTCCAGAAATATTTACACTAAAAAATGGCCATTTCCAAACCTTCTTTTACCACCTCAATGAGCACTTCTGTGACACCATCACCACCCCCTTCAGTTCCCTGCCACTTTCCTCCCCAAATGCTGAAGGTTTCCCATTACAATGGAAACACAGTATTTGGAGAGTTGACAGGCATACACTGAGTGTTGGGCAAATGCTATTGATTGGCTGCCAGGAAGAGATGGGCGTATAAGAACAACAACAACAAAATTAACGGGGAGGTGGAGGCGGCGGGGGGTGGGGGGGTGGCGATTAGGAGAACCTGGGATGAAGGAAAAGAAGAAAATGATTCTTACAAAGCTAATCAATTTCATGTCTACTCCTATATCCATTTTAAGTTCAAGTACCTTAATTCTTCTAATAGTTACTAAGATTTGGTCTGCACTCAGATACTTAAAAAAAAACTGCAAAAAGAGGCTAATCCTCTGGCATGGGCTCCCAGGCGTTCCCAGCGGGGGTACTGGTTGGTCGTACCTGGCAGGGAAGTTCACATTTCAACCCGCGCCATCCAGGTGCGCACGTGCACGTCCCATCCAGGGTGTTGCAGGCTCCGCCGTTGAGGCACTGGCACGTCAAGTTACAGCCAAAGCCCCATGTGCCACTGGGACAGCGGATGGAGCAGTCCACCCCGTGCCAGCCTGCCATGACAAGAAGGCCAGAGCACGTGAGGAAACAAAGGCAGCAGGGCGTCCTGCCAAGCCTTTCCCAGCCATGTTCCCTTTAGAAGCATCTTAGAGAAGCACAGCAGTGTCCCAGCCCCAGCACAGAAATGGACAAAAGCCCCCGAACAGCCACATGGGTGTGTGATCCGTCACACAGAGGGCAACACGAGAAGCACTCCTGGGCTAAAGGGGGAGGAGACACGGCGTGGGGGCCGCTTGAATGCAGAGTGATGCCGAGTTTTGTTCCGGTTAGAAAAGTGAAATACTTACATGGGAGGGGAAAGGAAGGTTTGCATTTGAAAGAACAACCTTGTCTTTAATGCAGGACCCCCTTAACCATGAGCACTGAGTACCTAGGGTCCTAACTGCTGCAGGAACTCTGAATAGACACATGCTGGCCCTCACGTGAAATGGGTGCTTGGCTGCATTTCTCATCATGACTCCAGGTCAGTGAACTTAGGCGCATGGACACATGTCTGCTTGGCTTAGGCATCTCCAAAGTGCAGAGACTCACAGACTTTTGGAGCTGAGATCATCTCCTATGCCTGAGCCTCTTCCCTGACTCATCAGAGATCATCTGTGAGCCTCCCCACTCCACTCACGAAAGCAGGAGAACCCCTGGCTGAAGGGCTTGTTGAGATCAGGCACTGAATTTTGGCACAGCTGGACCTAGAACCCTCGTTAAGGTTTCATTCCTGTGACTTTAGGAGATAAAAGGACCAGGATCAGAAAACAGACTCTTTCACCCACTTACCTGCCTTGCAAGTACACGAGCCGTCCACAGGAGAGCAGACAGCATCGTTCTTACAGCCACAGAGAGAGGAACAGTTGACCCCGTAGGTTCCCGGAGGGCACGGCGCAGAGCAGTCAGTTCCCTAGACAGGCGCAAACAGGAAAATGCATGCAACTCTACCCACTGAAATAAGGCCAGCACAAATAAACAAAAATATATCTTGGTGATGCTAATTATACCCCTGCTCCAATTTTAACACATTGTATATTACAAAGTTGCTATAATGTCACCACCGTACAAATTTAGAGAGTCAAGGGCAATGCTAGCTGGCCCATGTTTATGATACAGTGTTGAATAACATCCCCAAAAGCCTGCTGCCTTCATTAGTTTCCTTGGTAGCAAATATAAAACCTTTTGTCCTTGCTCAGACAAGTAGCTATATCACAATAAACTGCAGCTGTAAAATTACTGTCAACAAATAAACATAAATATGAGCTATACATTAAATCGCAATGCTTCCTAGAATTCCTTGTATGATAAATATATAACATGATTAGTGGGCGCAGCAAAGGAACAGCCCACATGATTCAATTTGTTATCTGACAGCGAGCCTTAAACCTAGACGACGGTTAACAGAGGTGACTGGAGGTGACCTCCTTTCAAAACAGAAGGGACTGTCCTAGCCAGTTTGGCTCAGTGGAGAGAGTGTCGGCCTGTGGACAGAGGCTCCAGGGTTTGATTCTGGTCAAGGGCACGTACAGGCTCCTCCTTGGCCTGGGCCCTGGTCGGGGCTCGTGTAGGAGGCAACCAACCAATCGATGTGTTTCTCTCACACTGATGTTTCTCTCTGTCTTTCCCTCTCTCTCCCACTCTCCCTAAAAATCAATGGAAAAACATCCTCAGGTGAGGATTCACCAAAAAACAAAACAAAACAAAAAAAAACACCAAACAACAACAACAAAAACCACAGAAAGGACTCTTTAACACAAGGCGGATTCAAGGGCTCAACCAAAGGACTGTGTCATAGGTTAGAAAACCCTGTAAAGATCTCTCAGCTCAGAGAGTTTATGATTCTCTTGTTCTGCATGAAATTCTCTGGAATAATCATCAACATCCTTCAGAGTTTAATGTTCTCTTTAAAATGGGAGAAATAATTCAAAAACGACCCATTTTCCTTTAAAACAAAGATTCCTGATCCATAGCTAAAAAACCTTAGCGAGTAGGCAAAATTCTGCTCTTTTGGCATACATAGGCATTTCTGTAAGTTCTAGACTCCCAAAGGGACCAAAAAACTTACGTACTACTAACCATCACATGGAAATACATGGAATTAAGACAAAAACTGTTGACAACAATACATATCCCACTTGGAAAACTAATTTTATACTGCCTATACAACAGTAAAATAATTACGTAAGGAATAACTACAATACAGCAGACTTCCTGACATATATTAATTAATTAACGATTGATGCCACATTTATAGTTCTACCGGCTTTCCCAGTCATCATTCTAAGGCAATTCCTTGTGTCGCTCCTTACTAGTTTTCATGCTTTATCTTGTTAATGATGGGATTGATCTTAGCATGTTCACTGTACTTCAGAAAAGGTCACATAAATCATGGTACCGATACGAGCCACAGCACACCCTTGTCTCCCGCCTCCAGAGCCGAGCCACTTACTTTGAATCCCGGGGCACAGGTGCACTTTCCAGTCACACTGTCACAGTCAGCCCCGTTCTGGCAGCTGCAGATCTGCTGGCAAGCTTCCCCATAGAATCCAGGAGAGCATGTCTCGTTACAGTAGAGGCCTGACCAGCCTGGCTTGCAGGCACACTCTCCAGACATGGGGTGACAGCTGAGAGCACGGATAAGAGGAGCAAGTCACTTTCAGGGAAACGCGACACCCAAGGCCCATGCAAACGCTGCGTTAGTCGTGATCACTCATCACGTGGGCAATTCCATATGCAATAATGTACACTTCCTTCCCAGGCTTGGTGTGATTTAATTCATCGGCTCTACCTGGTGGGTCCTACAGAAATGTTGCATGGGATCAGCATCATGCTCTAGGAGGATGACTACCTCTACTGTGTCCTTTGGTCTGGAACTCATTTTAGTTTTCATAAATCAAAAGCACCGATTCAATAAAAGGTTAACACGATGAGAAGATCTAAAGGACTCCATCCAAGGAATGGTACCTGATCAGTTAACCAGGGGTGATGTCCGAGGAACTCCAGAAGCTGCAATCTTTTCAGCCTGTTTCTTCTCTAAGCTCCCCATACCTGGTGGTGGTGGTGCAGCTGTCTCTACCTGTAACAGCAGCCACACTGATGGGCCAGGCAGCCAGCTGTCGCCCCACAGCAAATGGATACATCAGCTGTGCTAGGATGCACGCCTTTCTGAGCTGGACACAATAGGGCACTCTGTGACACTCGAAACACATGTGCCTCTCAGCAAGGAAAATCTTAACAATGGAACTAGCTCTGCTCACAATGGAAGACTGTTAAAGATGGGCATCCTCTCCAGAGAGAAAACCCTCCCCCTACGTAGGGTCAACAACAAAATCCACTGTGGCCTCCAGACGTTTGCTAAAGGACCTCTCTTGGAGGACTGTTCACAGATCTTCTACTCTTGGAAAGAATGATTCTCTGGGATGGATGAAGACGGAGGGAGGAATCCCAGCTGTCCCACTACCTGGGTAAACGAAGGGAAAGCACACAACTTCTCTGGGCCTGACGTCCTCATCTGTCAAGTGAGGGTCTCAGCCACACCCTTGTAGGTTGGACAGTTTGCTCCCATTTTCATAAATTTATTTAGTTGTACTTTTAGGCCCCTATTACAACTAAATTCCCACAAGCAAAGGCCTAGGCATCTGTCACAGGCCTTAATTGTTAACACCAGGTCATTTTTAGAGTGAAAAAGGCAGTTACTGACATTAGGACAACAAGCCTAAACCAGATGGTCCTTGAGACACCAGATACAGGGTCACCCTACATAAAGCCCTTAGGCCCTCATCATCTGGCCATCGCCTACTTCCCAACCTCTTCTTTCATTTCGATTACTATGCTCAGTTGTAATGGATTTTAGGGTGTGTGGGGAAAAAAGCGTTGAGATTTTTCAACTCAAGGGCCTCACATGGGCTATATTCCATCTGCCTAGAATGCTGTTTCCCACTCGGCCTAGCTCTCTCCATCTTCCCCGCCCAGTCCAAGCTTAAATAGTATATCTTCCTTACAGGGACATTTTCTGACAACTCTCATTTAAAACAGGTCTCTCCTGTCATTCTCTTTCATAGCATCCTGCTCTTTCTCCTCATCTACTCACCACAGTCTATAATCTTGGGTTTATTTTTACAATCTTTCAATGTCTTCCTTCCCCTCTACACTTTGAGCTCCATGAGGGCAGGTGTGTTTTGTTACTTGTCCCTGGTGCACAGCAGGCCCACAATATATAATGATTAAGTGAAAATGTCACTGTTTCTGTGTAGTAGGGCCTGACTCAGGGATCTTGGGTTCCCAAACGAATCTGCTTCTCTCTAATCTCTGAGTCATTGGCAATGTTAAATTGTAATCTCTATATTGGAAATAGAAAGGCAAGATTTCCCCTACAATTAGTTTTTAAAACGTCAAAGTCATGGCTTAGAGGGACTCAATGTGACATTAATGATGATACTGTAAGTGAATGCACAGACTAGCAGCCAGCGTGGACTGCACTGATGTGTGCTCACACCATGCTCAGCAACCCATGTGCATTATTTCATTTAATCCTTACAATCATCCTAAGTATTGGGTGTAATCCCATTTTATAAATGAGGGAACAGGGACCTAGAAAGAGTAAATACTTCATTCAAAGTCTCATACAGGTAGTGGCAGAATCAAACTCAAACCCACTTTAGTTATTTGTTTTTATACCAAAGAAAAAGGAACTTTGATAGCAGTCTGCTAAGAAAGCTAGATATGAAAAAAGAATTGCTATTACTTAGGATAGAGCATAGATCAAATGTTAGCAGGACCAATAAAAGCCTGTGTTGTGCAAAAAGCAGGGACAACTTAAATTTAGTTCAGTCAGGTCCTACATCTGAGAAGAGGAAAATAAATAGTTTGGGAAATGGATTGGTTAAAGTAGTTTACCTTATCTAACCATACTATAAAAAAGGATATCTTCTCGTGGAAAATATTACTTTACATTAAAACGAAGAAAATAAATTTCATGGTATAGACATAAATGTTAAACAAAACAGATAATTTGGGGACAGGAAATTGAACTAAGCTAGAGGCAGACAGAGAAATTGATATTCAATGCCCCCCAGTGAGTATTAGTGCAGCGCACTGGTTCTTGGATTGATTGACACCCAAATTAGTATTCTGCAATTTGTAATTAGGTATAGGAAGCCAGAGCACTTGGCAGGCGTTTGATGTGTTCTTGTGCAGGCAGCTTAATTGGTAATGAGATAGATTTACGTGTTGATGTGAGAGCAGCCGATTCGAGGCTGAAGGGTGGTAAACTCCTATCTGGTCTCTGTCTATAGAACAGCTTGCTTTGTGTTTGTGAAAATAGGATTATACACATATAGGAACACCTATCATTTTATACACATATACAACTATATACCCATCTTCTAGTAAAATTTTCAGTTTAAGAGTTAAATTATGATAAGCCCAATATAATATTGGCTAAAATAGAATGAGTTCTAGAGTTTCCTTTTATTCATTTCCTTAGATGTTATTAATGTTCAAATATAATCAGGTGGCAATTGCAAATAGGCACATCCTGATTGCCCACAGCTATTAAACGTCTTTATTAAGAAGAGCTAATATAAATATCTCATGTGGAATCTTACTAAATCTCAAGTTTTATTTTCACATATAATCATTTATCATTTTATTTTTATCAATTGGTATTGTTACCAAGAGGTCAAAATCATTCCCAACATCAAAGTTAGTTTTCAGTGGAAAGGCCAGGCCACAGTGACTGTCTTTAGGCTCTATAACAGTACTGTAATTCTAAATGCTAGTATCATGAATGAATATATTTAAATTCATTTGAACCATATGATAAATGGCAAAATAAAAATGGCTACAACTCTGCCCATCAAGAGGTAGAATGTACTGAATCTGGACTTGGTTGTGTGACCTGCTTTGTCTAAAGGAATATTAGCAAACATGCCGTAACCAAATGTTTGCAAAATGTTTGCACATTGGAGCTTGCGGCTGTGTCTTGCTGCTTGTCACCATATAGAGAAGCCCAGGCTAACCTGCTAGATGCTGGAGACATAGGGTCAGCCACCCCTCTCACCCATCAAATGTTAGCTATGTAAGTGAAGAATTCCAGCCCAATCAGGCTCTAGTTGATCTGCCAACTGAACATAGGGAGACCAACAAAAGAACCACTAAGCTGAGCCCAGCACAAGTAGTCATGCCAAAAAAAAAAAGTCACCAGCTTATAAATAATCGTTTTATATCACTAAATTTGGGATAGGATTTTATTTTTAATGCAGCAAATGCTGATACAAACCCCTACCCAAATATACTAGTACGACTGCAATATATGTCAATATGTATGTCCTTATAACTCCAAATTTACCAATAGACAAGGTAAACTAATAGTTTGCATTGTATTAGTTAACTCATTAATTATAATGAAAGGTTTTAAAATACACATAATAAATTATGTAACAGAAAGCTCCACTTGCGTGATTAAATGGTAAAATGAACAAGCTTGTCTTTCAAATGATAAAAATATCCTATGGCTTTTAGTTCAAAGGAACCATATGTTTCTAGGAATTTTACATAGAAGTTCAAGATATAAAAATCAGACGCCTGGCTCCACTTGTGAATTCAACATGATACAGTTATATAATCAACATTCAAATGGTTTTACTAGAAATCTGTAAAAGCTAATTTTTAAAAGTAGCTTTTATTATTAGGAAAGTACTTCACAGGCTATTTGTTTTTTAAACTTCTGATTGTTATGCTTTATTAGACCAGTTTTTGTGTTCTTTTGATCTGTGATTGTCAAATAATTTTATGTACAATTGGTCCTCCTTGTCCATGGTTTTGCATTCAGGATGCAATCAAGCGCAGATCAAAAATATTTAGAAAAAAAACCCCCAGAAAGTTCCAAAAAGCAAAACTTAAATTTGCCGAATCCATGTGAAAAAATGATGTGTAGGCATACCCTGCTGTAGCTTATATGCAAATATAAGTGAAATGCAAATACTACCTATTAACTGTCCAATTGCACTTGCCACTGCTAACATGGTCCCCAACAATAAAACCAACATTTTATCTGCTCTTCCAATTCTTCTCCTAGCGGAGCTCCTTTGTATAGGTTTAGTAATCTATTTGATTTCAGGCTGTGTCTACACACAATGAAATGGCACACTGGCATTAAAAAACTCTTAACTGTCACTACATGTGGCTTACCTTTGCTGGGACAAGCTTTCTGCAGGAAAGGTAGCCAAACTCATGACTTGTCCCTAAATTCTGCCAGCCCCTTAAATATTGGAAAGGTTAAAAACAAACAAAATCCTGTAGAGATTATTTATTTTTACTCCCCAATGTTTGTTTAGCCTTGTCATGTAAAGAGTGGCAGGATTTTCCAATAAAGAAAACCAAAAGTTGACTCAAGTAGCTCACAACGTTGCTTGAGATCTTAAGAATGTATTTCGTTGATGTGCCCCACTGAAATGTATGCCAGCATGTGGGTATGTGCACACGCACTTGCGCACAAACACGTACACACACACATGCATACAATGCAAAAGTCCATTTTTTAAAATTCCAAACAATGGTTTAAAAAAGAGACCAACCACAGGCTTGTGTTTACTTTTAACTTTTGTGCATTTGAGATCTGATGTGGCCACGAGCTATCTTTTAGAAACATGAATGAAAGAACAGCTGTGCTGAATGCAAATAAAGTAATTCTTGTAACGTCTGAGCTGCTGTATAATGCACAACATTTTGGTCAAACTCAACTTTCCCAGCAGTTTACAAATGAAACCCAGAATTCTAAGTGATATGTATCTGGTCCTTGGGGAAGGAAGAGGAAGTCGGGGGGTGGAAAGATATTTTCAGGGGTAGACAAGGTACAGTGGGGTGGGTGGGATCATGGTTTCCTGTTCTTAAATTCTTCGAGAGATTTTTGAGCTAAGAGACCCCTGTGAGTTTCTATGTCAGGGTAATCAATTCTGAAAACATATTTCACATGTGACAGCCACATGTGAAGCACTTTCACAAAAACGTCCACCGGTACACTTCCTCTCTACACAGATGTTCTTTCTGCCAAGCAAAAGATGTTACCGTGAGAATCACTTTGTGAGACTTTTACATACTAAACTGGCTTAACCCATATCTCTCATTGCATCTTTGCTGCTCAAGGAATGTCACAGAATCCCTCTCTCAGGGAAACGTTCCATTAACCTCAGCAAGTTTAATTTTTGCTAGTCACCATTAGTACAGAATAGGATTTGCTATCCACCCACAACCATCTGAGGGTGTTAGCACTTCTGATGTAGACCACCTCCCACCAAGCACAAAAGTCTTCCATTCACTCAGTGGTTCGTGCCCAGGACAACTCAGAGGCAGGAACGGTCTTGGGGTGGGAATCTCTCTGCCAATCTCTCCTTTCAAATAGTGGCCATGTCCTTCCAGGGGCAACGGGCCCTCACCTATGAGTGTTGTCCAGGTGGCAGGGGCAGCGCTTGTCACATCTGATGCCGTAGAGCCCGTCAGGACACAGGCGCGCCTCGCAGTGTTCGCCAGAAAAGCCCGCTTCACAGAGGCAGGAGCCGCTCACGTGGTAGCATTTCCCCCCGTTGACACACTGGCAGGTCTCCGCACAGCGCACTCCATACCTGCCCACAGGGCACTGGTCCTGGCACCTGTCAGGCAGAAGGTGGAAGCGGAAGGTAGACTGGTTAGTACCTTGTGAAACAGTCAGACTTTGTTATGTATAAACTGAAATTACTTTTTGGACTTGGTATTTATTGAGTGGTTACCCCTTTACAGGTATGAAGAGCATTAAGTGAATTACTCTGACTACAAGCAGTAGTAACAGCAATATGAACTGATAAAAGAAATAACGTAAATAAAATAATGAACTTGGGACATGAAGCATGTTTTATACATAGTGCTTGCCAAAGGTACATGTAACATTCTAGTAGATACCAAGAAAGGGAGAAAAGAAACTGTCCAAATGTTAGTCCCAGTCTGTAATCAGGAAATAAAACACGTGTTTCCTGGTCCCAAAGAAAAAACTGCAGCAGATTCTAAACTAAATTTTAATTCTGTTGGCTTTCACATTGACATTAATTTTTAATCTCAGCCATGCAATTAAAGCTATGTAACTAATAAACAAAGTCCTCTTTAGATCTGGGAGGTGTGAGGTACTGAAATCAGATGTTCTCGATTCTACCCTGGGAGCAGAAGCAGGCAGGTTGTAGGAAGCTGTGGAGATCCCTAACGCAAAATATTTATTAAACAAGTTATTGTCTTCTGTTGGGGAGAAGGGCTGCCAAATGGCAAGGAAAAAATATCAGACCTCAAAAGTTCACTTTATTGTTTGGCCTGAGAGGCTCAGTGGTGGAGCGACCACCTATGAACCAGAGGTCAAGGTTCGATCCCCAGGCAGGGCACATGCCCAGTAGGGGGTGTGCAGGAGGCAACTGATCAATGATTCTTTCTCATCATTGATGTTTCTATCTCTCTTTCCCTCTCCCTTCCTCTTTGAAATCAATAAAAAAATATTTTTTAAAAATCTCTTCACTGACCTTTTGAAAAAATAACATTAGAGCTCAGTCCCAGAGGAAGGACATGCTCTGGGAAGCTGGATCAGGGGGAAGCGGAGTTGTTGGAGGGAATCGTGATAGCGAAGAGAACACTCATTGCTCCAGAGAGAGCAGGACCAGTTCCTGGCCAGCCAAGCCTCCTTTCGACCTGGCAAGGTGACTGGATGGAGCTCTCTGCAGCAGAAGGAGTGCTTTTAGCCAAGGGAAAGGGAGACGGAGTCTCGTCTAGCCAAGCACTCGCCACAAGCGGGGTAGCACTGGGAGTCTCAGCAGCCGCTTCCCATGCCGTGCCAGGCCCGAGTCTAAAATGTAGGTCAGCACTGCACTGTTCAGATGGGTATAATGTGAACAGCAAGTGCAAAACACATTGAAGCATACTGAAAAGCAACAGCAAAGTGGCTGAAAAGCCAACATTTCCCACACGACTGCATATGTTTAATGATAGGGTGTGGTTACTAACAAAACCAGGGCTGGGCAGGAATTCTATTTAAATGTAAAGGATAAATCTTGAGAATCCTTTGATACTTTTCTGGTTAACTCTGGCTCTTGCATATATTTAATGGGATAGAGACAAGGAAAAGAGCCTCTTGCAAACTGGGTTTCACAGACTCTAGACATCTTTAGGTGTGTGTGTTAATAGGCAAAGTCTTCGAATCAACTGCTCAACAAATTATTTGGTAAATTCCCGAGTAATTGCACTAGCATTTAACATAAAATCAGACATGTGCTTTAAAGTTACACAAGCGTTAACCTATTGTTAGACCAGAGCATTTTTAAAAGGTATTCTATTTTTAACTAGTAAGAAGCTTTAATAAGTGACATCACTTAGTTTATTTCTTAAAGATGTAAACTTCAGAGAACGAAATACTGAGGTCCTATC
The DNA here is from genome assembly GCF_000147115.1 of Myotis lucifugus. Classification (NCBI taxonomy): domain Eukaryota; kingdom Metazoa; phylum Chordata; class Mammalia; order Chiroptera; family Vespertilionidae; genus Myotis; species Myotis lucifugus. Next base: position 2,982,622 of record NW_005871048.1, read on the forward strand.
ATTTAGCCCCATCATGGCTCTGCTAAATGCTAGTAAGACAACTTTGCAACCTGTCTGTCCAGGTTTCGTTGCAAGTTAGTACCAACAAGAAAAAGAGATGTAAAAGGGTTTCTCCCTCTTGTGTGGATTTGAAAACAAACCCGAATGGTAAGCGCTGGGCTGCGTGATTGTAACTTAGGAGAAAGCACAGCTCTTCAAGTGGGTGGACCGGGTAGAGATCCGAGGCCTGGAAAAGCGTCAACTACCAAATGACAGGGAAGCAGTGTGTATATTTTATCATGTCTTGGCAGAGACTTCCTTTTCTCTGGGAAAACAATATTCATAATAGCTGGTCCTGGCCATATTTATCTTTCTAACCTATAATTAAATATACTACTAGTTTGTGTTATAAATGGCAAAAAGCCATTTGAATTTTACTTCCTAAAGTAGCCAGGACGTAAAGCTTGGTTCATATTCCCACTTCTTTTCTGTCAACATTGCACTTGTAGGAGAATTCTGTTAATAATAGTTATGCCCATTTCCATCTTCCAAATGTCTAGAAGTAGACATTTTCCATCTTGAAAATAAACACGATCACGAAGTAGCTTCTACCTTTCTGATTGGCTGAATGTAAAAGTCTTTTGCAAGCATTCTTATCTCCCCTTTTTGGCCCCTTTATGAAAAAGTAGCATCATTTCCCAGCTAATTTAATGCCCCTACTGTTGCTTTTGTGGTACCAAGTGGAACAAGAAAAGCTATCTTAGGAATCAGGAAAACTGGAAATACATTTTCTTAGGAGAGATGACAGAGAGGTGGATAAAAATAGAGCAATAAATATTGGCCACAGTAGAAATATGGATATTTAGAGTTTCTATATATATTTTTAAGATTTTGAATAACTCCCAGGAATTAGGAAAAATAGGGAAGCAATAAATAGAGATAAACTGATACAGCATGATATCAATTCCCAAACCAATGAGGGTCACAGGATTAATACCATTTCGATAATGATATTGCATCTCACTGTGAACTTGTGGAAAAGAAAGTGAGTTGGCATAGAAGGGGTGGCAGCTTCCTTGTCTCCCTGTCCTTTTGAGCATGTCCCTCCCAGAATGACTGGAATAACTGGGCCAAACGATGATATAGTGAAAGAATCACATTCCTCACTAAGCCTGGATGGATGAATCAGGCTCCTGCCTTTCAAACTTCTCGGGAGAACATATACAAAGCGCTGCGAAAGAGCCCACTTCCCACAGCCCCAGGTAGAGGACAGGGTTCCTCTGCGGAAGAGCAAGCTGCATCCCCCCAATTTCTGTTTATAATTTCTGACCTCCTTTCTCACACATTCTTCTTCGCTTCGAGGGCAATATGGACATAGGCGTGGCAGGACAGTCTCAGTTTGCATCTGAACAGAGTCAAAAATTGATCCACAAATCTGTCCGTCCAGCTGACATTAGGGAGCACCCATGATGTGCACAGACCCCAGCGAGGCCATCAAAGGCCTCAGAGATTCCCAGACAACCATTAGCATTAAAAACACTCTTTTAACCCCTTCAGAAGAATTTTTGGGAGGATCTAGGAACCAACTTCTCCTTACTCTTGCTTGGCTGTGACACTGTACATTTCCCTTATGATAATATCCTCTCCACCTCTCCACACATCCCCAAGCCTATTACAGGAGCAGCTCTGCCTGCCCCAAGGTGCCTGTTTTGTTTTCCTGTTTGCCCTCTGGCTGGGAAAGCTGCTCCCACATCCTGCTAATGCTTGGCTGGCAACGCATGTGGTGGTACCTGCTCCTCCAGGCAGCCTCTGGCCTAACCTCAGTCATCAAGTTACTGCTGACTGCTCAGCACAGGGGAAATAGCAAGAGACCCTATGCCCTTTCCTTACACCTTCCGCCACATACTGCCCCGTAGCCACACATTGTTTTCCTTTCATATGACTAATGTGCTTGTCCTCACTGCGTGTGTGTGAGTGTGTGTGTGTGTGTGTGTGTGTGTGTGTGTACTCTAGAAACCAGATGGGTATAGACTAATTGAAAACAGAGGTCACGCCATCAGTTCATCAAAAAAAATAATAATAATAGTTACAAGAACAACAACTCAAGAAGCAAGTCCCCTCTTCAGTTTCCTTCTCTTTCTCTGGCTCTTCGCCTTTCTTGCTTCAAGTCTAAAATTCACCTGAAAATGAGCTGCCATTCCCTTTCCTTGTATCCCAAATAAGATGAATATAAGCCTGCCTTATGTGTTTGTTGTTTTTGTGTTGCCTCGGATTTAAGACTTGAATCCCTAGAGGGCAAAAAACAATTACATTTAAAGGTTTAGTGCACTAAAATACTGCATTAACTTGTATTTAGGATTCTGCTTGGTCCTGCGCCTCTCCTTTCCGGACACATCTTTCTATAATAAGATGTTAGTGACACATGGATCCAGAACTCATCTAGCAACCTCCTCTCTTCAGAATATAACCACAACCCAGGATGCAGGTCACAAAAATGTACCAAGTAGCCTAATTACATGTCATACAAACCAGGCACTAAAGGTGTCAGCAAGGCATAGCATCAAACAATTAAAGAAAAAATGCATTACTTATGTTAACAAAATATGGAAAAGCCCTTAATGAAATTAAACATATACTACTAACAAAGTTCCTAAGAAAAATAGGGATTTAAAAGCCCACTTGAGGATGAAAGAGTTTTCTAAGAACCAATGACAAACATGAAACTATACTGAAGCCATTGCCAATAAAATTAGGAACAAAAGGGGAATGCCCATTTTTACCTCTTTTTGTCAACACTGATTTAAAGGTTTTAATTAATGCAATAATTCAAGAAAATGAAATAGTCATTATATATTGAAAAGAAGAGACTGACTTATCTTTATCTGTAGATGATAAAAAAATTTTAGCATTTGCTAAAAATAACAGTTAATGAAAAAGATTGGCAGAAGTAAATATAGGGTGGGGTAAATGCAGGTTTACAGTTGTTTGTATGGAAAATAATTAATAAATAATAATATAAGAATAAACTGCATTTCATGTACTCACAACTATAAATCTACTTTTGCCCCATCCTGTATTCAAAAGTAAGTTTTCCTTTATCCAAAAATGCCCAATTAGAAACTGGAATTGGATTTTTCAAAAATTAGAAAAAGCTTAGTAATAAATTTAACAAGGAAGTAGAGAGTCTAACTGGGGGGAAAACACCCTACAGTATCTTATTAAAAGTCATAAAATTATATCAGGCTTTTAAAAAGAAAAAGATTTAAGGAAGGAGGTTGAAAGAATTCTTAGTTCACAGAAACCATCAAAAAAATAATGATAGCTTGCCCTGGCTGGTGTGGCTAAGTTAGTTGTAGTATCCTCTCGTATACCAAAAGGTTGCAGGTTTGATTCCTGGTCAGGGCACATACAGAAGGCAACCAATTGATATTTCTCTTTCACACTGATGTTTCTCTCTCTCTCTCCTTTCTCCCCTCTCTAAAATCAATAAGCATATGCTCAGGTGAGGATTAAAAAAAAAGATAGGTAATATTAGTACAGTCCTAACATTACTCAAATTGAAATCACTAGGATTTAAACAGTTCATAGAAATCACTCAACTATAATAATAGTTAATATTCCTGTTTCAGCACAGTTCTAAATGCTTCAATGTCCTTGTTTAACTCTTATAATAATCTTAGAGGAACGTATAATTATTATTTGAACATTATAGATGAGGACACAGGTTCCAAAATCTTTGTTTTCAGGCATTATACTCTTTTGCTTCTCAAGTCTCTTTTCTCTGATTTTACATAAATATCCAATGAGCTTGATTACCCTGCTTTCCAGGATACCACGTGGGATCAGGGAGCGCTATAAGTCCCATCACATCTTACTCTGTCACTGGAGCACAAGAAAATGACTGATATCCTTAATACAATTCTGAATCATAGGAGGTAACATTATGTCCAACATATTTTTAAAATATACCTAAGTACACATCCCATTTAAAAATAAACCTATCCAAAATTGTTTACAAGGTAAAAAGTTTTTTGCTTAAAGTGGCTGTCCTAAGCACTCATCTGTTTAGAATGACATATTCATCATAAGTTATGAATGGCTGATATTTTTATTTCTGATGCTTTCTCTGTTTCTTCAATTCCCCATTGCCATCTATGATTCAGTTCCTATGCACTGAGCTGGGAAAGAATGTGTCAAACCCTCTGATACCTGGTATGTGCTCTGGAATATTATAGAACAGTCACAGACACACAGTAATGGAGGCGTTCGCTGGACGCTTTCTCCTCTCACACCATTACAAACAAATACAAGACTGTCCCTTACCGTTCCCCCGTGTATCCTGGACTGCAATGACATTGGCCTGTGGCGGCATCACACGACCCTCCATTATGGCACTGACATTCTTGTGAACAGTTCTTTCCAAAGCGACCCTCGGGGCAAGGCTGACCACACACTGTGCCCTGCATTCAAAGAGACTTGGGAAATTAGATGGGCCTCCAGCCAGGGAAGGGCCAAAGGAGGACGGAGGGAGGAAAGAGAGGAAACAGAAAGGGAAGGAGGGATATGGGAACAGAGCTGCAAGAAATTTAGGGGATTTTAGAACACAGATTCATCTTAAAAAATGTTAGAAAATTTAAACTGACTTATTTACTCAACAAGCCTAAATCTCAAAACACATTCAAAGGTGGCAGAATAGTATTCTGAAGAAATACCCACCCATATTACAAAACTAAAGCTTAAGATAGAGTCACATCAAATTATTATGGTAACCTATGGAATTTATAAATCCTTCTAAGTGTTCTTCCTTGTGTCTTACAAGTACAATAAGTCAACAATACTTATTGAGCATCCATTACATAAACAGCAACATCTGGTGCAAATGAAATATCCAAGTGCTTTACCATATGTTCTGGAGAAAATACACATTATCATTGGCTTTCTTTCTTGTAATGTAGCATAACATAAGACTGAAAGTTTGTGTACCTGAATTAACAATAACATCACCTTAGAAATATGTCTAAAAGAATGAACCTAGACATTTTATTTCAGAAGAAAAACACTTCTATTTTCAGCAGGTTCAACAAACATTGCTGGGCCAAGATCAATAGGAAACCTTATTTCCTAGTAAGAAAAATCAAGAGTAACTTGGACATGTGTCCTCACCCTAGAGGCTGTCCATCTTGTCATATTTATTCCTATTCTATGTGGAAAAGAATAAGATACTGTACCAATAAATCTAGGAAGTACTCTACTATTTTCTACTTCACTTGGCCTTATAGCTTATCTGTTTATTGGGGTTTTGTTGGAGCAAACAACATATTGCAAATTACAGGAATTTTTAAAATGTTTTTAACTGTTGGAAGCTGTTGTTTTGTTCTCCTTCTCTCTCTCTCTCTCAAAAAAAAAAAAAAAAAGGCAGACTGTGGGCACTCTGAAATTGGAGGCTAGTGAGCACCAGATGGTTTTGTAAATGTTTATTCTGGAGAGCATAAGAAAATATATTTCCTCTAACTCTTGGCTACCCACAAAGGCAGTTGGTGTGCTAATTAAGTCTCCTCTGGTGGTTTCTATCTACCTACAAACAGAGAAAGTTCTTCCACAGACTCTTGGAACCAAAAAAACCTTTGAGAGATTATTCAAATCAATGCCTAACTGGGAATCATCATGTGCCAGGCACAGCACTTGAACTCTGAGAATCAAAGATAAGGTCACAACCCTTATTAACTGACAATGTGGTGAGGGGGACAGATGTAAAAATAACTCTAATCCCTCCATGAGCACAACGTATAAACATGACTGAAGGAATAATACACAAAGGATCAATCTGTGGGAAGCAGGGGTTCTGGTGACAATTCTACTCTCTCAGGGACTTACTCTAACTACTCAGCTTGTAACAATCCCACATAAGCTTCAGAAATGCTGTTGAAATGTTGTTTATGAGTAAGGATTAATGTGGGCAAACAGCTTTAAGTAGGACATTAATTCTGGTTGACATATATATGTGTGTGTGTAATAGGAAGGTATATTCATCTTTGAAAGGCACCTAGGATGATAGCACAAATAAAAGGATGATAGCACAAATAAAATGTTTAAAAAAGAATTATAAGATGGAAGCTCAACTACACACAGAGAAAGATGACCTGAAGGGGGCCCAGAGTGTAGAGGAGGCTCCACTGGGCTGATGGAGACGGCCACCTGCCCACCTACTGGGTGGGACTCACAGTCAGAGCCTGTGGTTACCACTATACCCCATCATGTCCACTCCAACCAAGGAGAAAGCTTCAATCTCAGATGAAGCAACTCAACATTTGATGTCTAACAAAAGTCCCAGGAGTATAAAATCTATAGCTTCTCATTCAAAGAACACATAGTTCTCTCCAGCAAAATCCTTCCCCTACCAAGGACAAAGCAATGACCAGTATTGACAAAAGGCTAGATATAAGAAGTAAAAGAAGATAAAGAGTCAAAGATAATTCACAGATAATCAACATTTCTACCTTGGGCCACTAAGAGAAACACTGGTTTTAACTAAGATTTTTTTCTTAAAGTAGAAGAGGAGTAGGCTTAAGAAAGGCTTGGGTGTACAAATTTGGTTTTGTTAATATTGACTTTGATGGGCCTGCTTGAACCACCTCAGTGCTCCTTCCATGATCCCTTGTCCACCTTATCATCAGTGCCCAATAAAAGGCTCCTCACTCTCACTTTACCACTTCATGGAACTTCTCCAGGCTCTGCCTCCAGAATCAAACCTTGTCTTGCCTGCTTACCATTTCTAACTCTCACCTTGGGTCTGGTATTTGGTTTCCACCTGTCCCAGTGGTCTGAACATCTTGACCTCTTACTTCCCATGACTTTCCTGGGAACTAGACTCCAGTTCTCCTTTGCTCCATGCCCACAACAAGGGTAATACCAAAGCAACTCCATCCCATGTCTGGCTCCTAAGCCTCCAGCTTGGGCATCACCTAGAGAGACGGTGGCTTCATACATAGTAATCTAGGTTGGTGTGTCTAACAGGATAGTGATAGACACGTGTCTAGGCAAGTTAAGATTTGGGAAAATCAGTATATGATTGTCAAAGCCATGGGTCTGGATGAGATTTTCAGAGACTTATACCAAGAACAGAGAAGAAGGACAAGACTGAAACTTAGAGAATAATACAGTAAAGTGATCTGTATGAGGAGAAGGATTAGGAAAGGAGATCTTTAGTGAGAGGTAGGAGAGAGGGTTATCAGGGAAATGGAGGAAAAAGAGATTAACAAAGGGAAGTGGATGAGAAGCAGTGTCAAAAGCTTTGGAGAAGTGAAGCTAATGAGAATAGAAGAGTGGAATGAGAATGGATTTGGCAATTAAGAAGTCATTTCACTATACAAGAGCAGCTTCCCACCCTTATGGGGATAGAAAATGATCATGAAATAAATTGCTCTTTTATTTTTTGTTTGCTAATAAAGGAAGCAGACATTGGTCATTCACTCTTCTGCCTTCCAGCAGACTTATGCACAAACCAACTCAGAGGAATAAGAACCAATGTTATTTCCTCATTTCAGAGAAATCTAGCTAGTAAGCCTGTTTTGACATTGTGCATCGCACATCACATTAAGATTGTGTGATGCCACATAAAGAAAGAGTATCATGGTCAAAGTATGGCAATTGTGGTAGGTTATAGCTTCCTCTTGGATTATGATACTAAAGGCTCTAAAGCAGTGATGGCGAACCTTTTGAGCTCGGCGTGTCAGCATTTTGAAAAACCCTAACCTAACTCTGGTGCCGTGTCACATATAGAAATTTTTTGATATTTGCAACCATAGTAAAACAAAGATTTATATTTTTGATATTTATTTTATATATTTAAATGCCATTTAACAAAGAAAAATCAACCCAAAAAATGAGTTTGCGTGTCACCTCTGACACGCGTGTCATAGGTTCGCCATCACTGCTCTAAAGAGTTCTGCAACACTTGGGAAATTTGGTTTCCCTGAAAGTATCTCCAGATTGATATGACTAGATAACTTTTTCATATAACACTTATTCTGTTGAAAATAACAGTCTCAAAGAACAATAGTGATCAACAGAACATAATTATGAAAATGATTATTTAAGTATGTACAGTGTTTAACAGCTCTGGCTGCCACATGTAAGATGAGATGTTTCCCTTTTATATCCTGAGGGGAAATGCAGGACAGATGGCCTACTATCTTTTCCATGAGGGCCCTTACTGCACTTCAAGTTCAGGATTGAATCACCCTCTGCCATCTTTGGACTGAAGCATTCCAGCTTTGAAGTAGTTGGGTATTTCCAGTTTTGGAATCTTTAACCATGAGTGTAACTTTATTTTGTGCTAAAGTCCTCCACGTGCGTTTTCACCTGAGTATCCTGAAGCAGGTGACTTTTGGAGGGAGGAAGGGAGCTTACCAGCCAGCCAGGAGGACAGGAGCATTCCCCAGTGACGTGATGACACACTCCTCCATTCTGGCAGGGGCATCTCTGCTCACACTGTGGACCATGCTTGCCAGGGGGACAAAGATCCTCACAGCTGAGGGATTAATGGGTGACAAAGGGTACCATTATTTATTCCACCACACGGCCCTTAGGTTCACAGACACAACAGCACCCAGAGTCCTAAAATAGACCAGTTTCTCTGTTCAACATTGTTCGTTTCATTAACACTGAGAGCGTTGATCATATTGGCTGGAAGTGTCTTTGAGGGGTCACCTGGTCCTTCCTTTTGTTTTAGGGTACTGTCTGATGAAGCCAATCTGTCCTCTCTGAGTGCGCCAAGAATGACTCGGGTTGGCAAAGCACTCCTGGTGTCAGGAACTTTCCATGTAACTTTCATAAAGCCCACAAGCTACATTGGAAATCTACTTTTGTTTGTGCATTTGTTCTAACCTTAAAGGAGATTGAAATGTTTGTACATCTCCACTCTGTGCACATATTTTTCATAAACAATTTTCAGCACCCTCTCCTTCAGATGGACCGGTTTCCATGCCTTTAACCTCCTGTGCCATATTGTGTGAACCAACCTTCTTCTCTAAGCCTTTGTCATTTTTTCTCTCTGGTGAAACTGCTCCAAGTTTCCAAAGCCCTATTCAATTGTGGCCTTAATAAAAACCCATAGAAGCAATATTAACAATTAAATCATTTGGGATGGTCATTCATTCTTCTGAAAATTAGGGCTTTCTAGGCTAATGCACTTTTTCTCTAGCTCTACTTTATAGCCCCAATACTGTCAGCGGGAAGTATTTACCTAATCAGCCCCATTTTCCCCCAAGTTCTAGTTCTATGATTTACAAGTATAATTTTCTCAGTAAGGGAACAAGATTTTTCCATCTCCTACTTTTTTTTTGGCAAATTCTGCCTCTTACTCTGTTTGCTATCACAGATGCTCAACTCACAATGAGATTACATCCCAATAAACCCATCGTGAATTGAAAACATAACTTCAAAATGCAGTTAATATACCTAACCTACCGGACAATATAGCTTGCGCAGCCTACCTTACATGTGCTCAGAACACTTCCATTAGCCTTCAGTTGGGCAAAATCACCTAACACAATGAACATGCTCTAGTACCAGAGGTTGCCCTCGTGATCGGGGAGCTGTGGCTCAGCGCCACTGCCCAGCGTCACTAGAGACTATCACAGCATATCAGCAGTCCCAGAGAAGATCAAAATTCAAAATATTCACAGTGTGGTTTCTACTGAATGTGTCTCGCTTCACACGATCCTAAATTTGAAAATCGTTAAGTTGGAGCATTGTTAAGTTGGGGGGGACCATCTGTACAAAGCGAAGAAATGTCCTTCCCACAAAAGAAAGTGGAGGCTAAGTAGTTGCTTCGTTGTTCTCCGGAAGCAGTTAACCATCCTATACAGACGTGATACATAGACTTTTATATTCACAAATCAACATATGTATCTATGGGCATTAATTAACCCAGTTCTCCTTTTATCCTGGGCTATTTCTAACAACTTCTCCCTTTCCTCTTTTCTAAGGCACTGAACCCATCCGGTTCTATCCAGCTAATTAATTTGCCACACGGAACAGGAAAACGTGGACCATTAGCACCAGTGGTGTAAAAGGAATGTGACTGTGGGAGAATCAAAGCGGAACTTCAACTCTGCCCCAGCAACCCCCAACTGGCCATCCAGCCCAACATCCTGGCCTGCTCTATCCTTGTCCTGCTCAGAGCAAAGCATGGAAACTGGCCCTGAGACTCTGCTGGGCTCTGGTGCTCAAGGGTCAAACAGCAGGATCACCTGGTGGCCATCACTGCTGATCCCACCTCTGTGCCTGGACGCCTGCCCTCTCAGTGACTCCACAGGCAGCAACAGAAACAGAAGCACAGGAATAAGATGGCAGCGGCAGCATGAGTGCAGGTAGGGGTCTGTCACTTACAAGGCTCCGGTGTACCCGGGCGGGCAGCGGCACTCTCCTGTGGCGTGGTCGCAGGTGGCTCCGTTCTGGCACTGGCATCTCTGGTGACAGTCGTTCCCGTAGGTGCCCTGCTCGCAGCGCTCCTCCTGCTCGCAGCGCTCCTCGCAGCGCCAGCCCCGGAAGCCCGCGGTGCAGTGGCAGGCCCCCGTGATGGGGTTGCACAGGGCCCTGTTTTTGCACTGGCACCGGCTGCTGCAGTGCGGCCCCCAGTGATCGCCATCGCAGGCTGAGGTTGGGGAAAGAAACACGAGGGCATCAGAGGGTGGGCAGGGTAATGGCAACCTCTTCAGAACCAGCTTTCCTCTCTCTCTCAGAGAAAACGGCTTAATGACCCCTCCACCGCCATTCCTTAGCTGGGCGTCAGGGCCCCAGCACCCACCCAGGGCAATGCCTCACACACTGATGCTCAGCACTAGGTGCACCACTTCCCATCACTCCACTGCTGAAGCTCAGCTACCTGTTCCAACTCCATGCCTTGCTCAGCCTGTTCCCTGCCTCTGAGTGTGGAGTTTGGTGTGAGAGTGGTTGGCTAGGGGAGGGTGCGTGTGTGAGGTGGGGAGGATGGAGACGAGGCTGGCCAGGCAGGTGGGAATGAATGGTCAATGGTCGGCTCATACAGGGCGTTTATGCACACTAAGAAGTTGGATTGCATCTTTTGGACAAGGAAGTGGTAGTAAAGGATTTTAAGCAACGAGGAACACTGCGGATATGGCTCCTAGTAAGGTCACTGGCCACGGTGTAAGGAAAGGGCAGGAAGGAGCTGACAGTGAGAGGCAGGAGTACCAGGCGAGAGGAATGGCAGGAGGTCAGGTCAGCGAGGGGCCTGAACTCAGTGTGTGATCATGAAGACCAAGAGGGGACCCACAGGCAGAGTGGAGGAGTGGACTGGCCCTGCTCTGGGTCTGAGCTGAGCTCTCTCCAAGCTGATCTGTTTTCAAAGTATCTATCAAAATATGTGTGACTGGGACATAAGCAGAAAAGGCAGGGAAATTTTTGACTAAAATGTTTAAATTCATTGACTTATTTTAAAAATAAGACAACAATGAAACAGAAAATCGACAGCAAATAACGAAATAAATAGGCACATGAAACCAGGTAAGCCAAAGGCAGAAAAAAACTTTTGAAAGATAGATTTAAAAGTACAGTTGCAAAGAAAAGGAAGAGTGGCTATAATTCAAGTCAATGAGTAGGAAAAGGGGAGCGGGGAAGGGAAAAAAACCTCAACCCCAAACAGTCTAAAAATTATAAAGGGTGATGATAAGCAAAACCTACTCTTCATATGCATTGCCTAGCCAGTCGTGCATTTATTTATTAATTAGATGCTATAAAAATCACAAGGGAAGATGCACCCTGCCTAGAGCTCTTAAGATAAATTGCTTTTATGGAAAAAAAAAGTTTCATTTCATAAAAATGTTATAACTTCAACAGGCCTGAAATGAACTATTGAGGAAGAAAACAAACGAAAATTAGGCACATGGCAAATTAGACATACAGGATTCATCTTCCAATATGAGAACCTACCTTTCATTCCATACTATCAAAAGGTTGAATTGAATAATTCTGTTTTTAATCAGTATGGCTTTGGTCTCATTAGTACTTTAGCAAACATACTTTAACACAATTAAAAACAATGAGAGAGAATTCTTGAGCCTAAAGCAGATCAAGAAAGCAATTACCTAAGAACTCACAATGTTCTTTCAGAAAATAAGATTAGGTGGTCTTTCCAAGATGAGATTTAAGCCTAATTGTTATTCATATGAATTGTTTCTTTTATTGCTTATGGATAAGGATAAAGAAATTTCTTTTTCAATTCTAACTCTTTCAATCTAGGATTTTTTTTTAATTACCTGTATGTTCCTTTACATCCTCTCAGTGATCCCAGGGAGAATCTATCCTGTTTTTAAGGTCCACTAAAATGAATTCCATAGTATTTTATAATGTGTTCCCTGGCCCATTGATGTTACAAGTAAGGAAAAAATCTTCATTCCACGTAAGTCAAATCCTCTATCCTGTAATTTGATCCCTTTTTCTCCTGTCCTTACAGTACAGACAGTTCACCAATGTTCTCTATATTATAAATGATCTTATCCCTGGAATATGAATGCATCCTTGATCTTGCTCTAGCTAGACTAGATACTATAGTCCCAATACTTTCACTTATTTTTTTAAAGTTTATTCAATTTCACTCATTTTCTTTGCTAAACCCTCTCCAAGTTCCCATATCCTCTCAACTTCCAGGAGTGTCAGATACTAAATACCTACTTTCTCCCCTTATGTATAATAGAGGATTAATTGATTGACACACAAAATAATTTTAGCTAACAAAATTACCTTCATAAGGGCACCAAGATGATGTCAAAGGCATTAAAAAATCATGATGAGTTAGAGTGCTGCTTCCCCACGGTGACACTGTGTAAGCGTGGGCCGAGCCCATGTGTTTTACAGGATGTTTGACAACAACAGGTGAGTGGCAGGAAGGAGGTGCAGGGGTCAGAGCTGGTCTCTCCTCTCCTCTGACCCATTTCCACATCCCATTCAACTGCTTCTCGCCCAGCAGAACAGCCAGGCAGAGAGAGACCAGTTCTATTTTCTTGGGATTCAATTCAAAAACAAAAATGAAAAGCCTAAATATATCTCATGATAGAAGCAAGCATATAGCAGGGATTGATAACTAGCAGCATAAAAGAAAGGGTTTCGGGCTTTTAAAGGAATATTATCATGCAGACATGGTGAATTTCCTGGCTCTATCTAAGCACTGTGGTATGCTTTGAAGTGACAGCTTCTCCCCTCGGGCTGTATTTTCCTAAAGGCCCCTGATACATGGGGGCTGTGTTTCCCTAAAATGCCCCTCATATATGGGCCTCACAATGTATTCACTGGTCACCCACAGGGGCTATGCTGGGGGGAAACCCACATACAGAAGTTTACAGACAAACAGTCAAGAAGTGGAAGAGTGGGACACAGAAGCCTGGCTTGAATTAAGGCATCACTGTGACTTCCTTCCTTTCTTCATTTGTCATATTTAACCATGTCAACGCATCCATTTTTCAACGGATCCCAGTGAGTGACACGGTTCATCACACAAAAGCCAGCTTTCTTCCCTGGTTCCTACACAATAGGCAGAATGGCTTCCTTATGTTTGGCACCAAGCTTAACCAATTACCCTGAGTTCAAGTACTGTGCCTGGAAAGGCAGTCTTGAAAGAATCTGAACTCAAATCATCTGATTTATTTTACTTAACATCTCACTCTGATCTCAAAGGGGAAGTGTTTTGCTTCTCAAGAAAAAGTGACTGGGTTGGTCACTGACCACTTAAGAAAATGTAGTTAACATTGAAGTAGCTTGAATATCATAAAAGCAAAAGGTAAATGAACAAGATTTTGATTCAGATTAAATTGAAAAAACCCAAATGCAAGTAAGAGAGCGATGACTCATTTTCAGCTCTTACTGTGCTAACAGCTAGAAGTGGGCTGTCGGATGCGGTGTGCCCAGACTCCTGCAGATGTGTCAGGAGATGCTTCATAAGGGTCTCAGACGTGAGCACGGACAGCTCGCTCTATTAAGCTCTCATAATAACTTGGCAATAAAAGGAATTTTATACTACAGTCCCCGCTACAACCCTTAGTGACACCTTGTAGAGCACTGGTTCCTCTCCCCCTGCAGCCCTATGGCAGTCACCACAGGTTGCATCCGTGGGCTGGGCGCTGAAATTCACTCAGTTGGTAACTCTTGAGTACCTGTCGTGTGCCAGCCATGGTACTAGGCCTAGAGTTGATAGGAGAACGAGAGAGCGCCTGCTTCTACAACCTTACAGCTTAGTGGCAATGGCATCAAGTTACTAGGCAGTAAGACAGCCTGGGATAAGCAGTCAGGTAAGGATATGGACAAGGGGCGACTGAAACCATGGAAATGACACTTAACCAGCGCTGGTGAGTTGGGAAAAGCTTCCCAGGTAAAACAATGTCTAAGCTTGGACTTAAAAGCAGAGTGTGTCATATTTAAGTAAAGGGTGAGGATTTGTACCTACAAAGAGGGGGCACTAACAGGGGAGGGAGGCTGCAGGAGGTATTACATTCAGAGAGTATGATACATGCAACTGCCAAAAGGCCTTTAAATAGCAAATGTCTATGAACGCCTTCTTGGGCTTCTACGCTATTGCATCATGGCCATTATTATCTCTCTTAACCACATGCAACAAGAAGGAAGTATAAAAAATAAGTAGAGTAAAGATATTAAACATGTCCTCTCCCTCCATCTGTCCTCCCCAGTCTTCCAAGCCCAGCCCAGATATCTCAGGCCTTCAGGTACATTTCTGAGACCCAATCTGAGATGCTCTCTGAAAAGAGCATTATATAAATTCTATGACATCCACTTATATCTCTTCATATCTCTCGAATAAGACTGAATTTCATAGGCATTTAGACACACTGACATCCTTTCTTGATCTTAGCAGCTGTCAACAGAAGGTTTCGTACTACCATGTCATGGCAGCCTCTGGCTGACAATATGGTTAGATGCATTCTGATTTTAGGGATATCAAACACAAGACTGCACAACCTGAGGCATGAAGCAAGGTAATGGTAAAGATGAGGCTGATACAGTGATGATGATAACCTTTCCCTTTTTGTGAGAACCAGCACTCTTTTTGTTGTTTTTTTAAAAAATATGTTTTTATTGATATTTAGAGAGGAAGGAAGAGGATAGAGAGATAGACACACCAATGAGAGAGAAACTTCATCGATTGGCTGCCTTCTGCACAGCTCCAGCTGTGGCTCAAGCCTGCAACCCCGGCATGTGCCCTGACCAGGAATTGAACCATGACCTCCTGGTTCATAGGTCGATGCTCAACACTGAGCCACACCAGGTGGGCAGAACCAGCACTCTTAGGTTCTACTACAGGAGAACAGGTTACCACATCCATTTTATAGATTAGTCTGGAAAAGTGTATCTATAGCCCTTCATTCATAAATTCCTCTTTTGGTATTTTTCCAAAATAAATAAATGTATGTGTGTAAAGACAATAACGATTTATCATGATTAATTAATAATAGTTACAGTGCACCCATAGCCACTGTTCTAAAGCACAGTAAACTGACAGAGTCCTGTTATCTACATTTTAAAAAAATATATTTTTATTGATTTCAGAGAGGAAGGGAATGGGAGAGAGAAATAGAAACATCAATGATGAGAGAGAATCATTGATTGACTGCCTCCTGCACACCCCCTACTAGGGATTGAGCCAGCAACCTGGGCATGTACCCTTGACCGGAATCGAACCCTGGACCGTTCAGTCCACAGGCTGATGCTCTATCCACTAAGCCAAACGCCCAGGGCCTATTATCTACATTTTCTAGATGAAGAAACTATGACCCAAATGACTTGCTTAAAGTTACACAGGTAGTGAGCAGTGAAGCACAAGACCTGTCTTCGGCCTGCGGACTGAAGGGTCCCGGGTTCGATTCCGGTCAGGGGCATGTACGTTGGTTGCGGGCACACCCCCAGTAGGAGAAACCAGCCAATTTTCTAGTAATAGAAGACAATTATTTTTGGTAAAGTCATATAATGGAATACTATGCATCAATTAAAAGTGGTTTTACAGAAGAATATTTAATGAATTTGAAAGATGTTAGCAATATCATAATTATAAAAAGTACATTAAAAACAGTATGCTCCACATGATTCTATTTGAGCAATATATTAAAATGAACCAGATTAAACTGTCATTAATTTTGGAAAAAAATGGCCAAATATCTGCAATTATAATGTTTGTATCTAATATCTGGGGAAGGAAGGAGAAGAGGGATATGAGGAAGATAGGGACAGAGACAGACAGATATGGAAAAGCTCTACTGTCAAATGGTACCACTGGGTATCTCTGGATCTTAAGAGCATATATGATTTTTCTTTTATTCCTTTGGATTAACTAGATGTTCTACATTTTCTACATGTCTCCTTTTGGCACATGAGAAGAGCAAGCAAAACATTAGGTTTCAAACAGTTTGATCTGCTGAGCATTTATCCTGCGCCAGGTCCTGTGCTCCATGCTTTAGACACCAATTCCAACAAGGTGGGTGTCAGGATCACATTTAGCACATTGAACATATTTCGGATGAGAACATTTCGGTAAAATGTCCATAAACACCCAACCAATAAGTGGTGGCATCAATATTCAAGTCTAAGACTTCCTGAAAACCAAAGTCCAAGCACTTTTCAGGAGACTATGCTCCTCCTGAAGTAGTGAAATTATAGATTTTGGTTAAATACATCCCTTAATTATGTTTTTCATCTAATATGATCCATTAAGGCAGAGCAACACACGATAAGACCTTTCATGAGCAAGCCTAGGGGTTCAGCCAGTGACTCAATATTTAGGGGCACCGGAGGAAATTACCTCAGTAGTAAGAACAGAGGGCATTTCTCAAAAAGAAAAGAAAATTAAGGAGATGCTCAGATCCGAAGAGCTCTGTGAGTTGATAATGATTCTATGCAAACAGAAATGCCAATAAACTTGAGGTGGTAAAAGTATTGATGTCATTCGCTTTCAGGGTCCACAGACCTGAAAAGCTAGGCCCACTTATCACTGGGAACAGGTGGCACTCAAGACACACTAGTATCTGGTGAATGAATGAAGGTAAATATACATCACTATAGTTTCACAAGCAGAGAAGCCTGTACAACCACTGTAACGATTCTAGGCACATTTTCCTCCCCCAACCCACTTCAAACCCTCCGTCTAATGTTCTGTGCAAAGGATGGGGAGGTTGGGGGGGGGGAG
The DNA here is from genome assembly GCF_000147115.1 of Myotis lucifugus. Classification (NCBI taxonomy): domain Eukaryota; kingdom Metazoa; phylum Chordata; class Mammalia; order Chiroptera; family Vespertilionidae; genus Myotis; species Myotis lucifugus. Next base: position 2,999,807 of record NW_005871048.1, read on the forward strand.
AGAAGAGTTTCAATCGTGTGTCATCTTTATGCGGCTATTTTATTTAAACTTCACAATAACACTCAATGTTACCAGGTACAATTATTCCAACATTTCATGTGCAAAGTGGACTCACGATAATTTTCTCAAAGTCACTCAGTGCTGAAGGGGCAGAAGCAAGGGATAAACCCCCACCTCTCAAGGCCTCCAGGGCCAGGATCTTCCCCCACCACGCAGACCATCCCGAGCGAATGATGCTCATCAATGACAAAACCCACATCAGTGCACATTCACTGCTTCTGCCTGGTTTCCAAAGGGGGTCATTCCAGGACAAAAGTCTCACATGTGTTTGAGAAACAACACTTGTTTGCCCGGACGACATCCCCATCTTCAGAGTGGTGGTAGCCGGCTCATCAGAATGGTTTTGATAAGGAATGCCCCAACATGTCCACAGCCACAAATGGTATTAACAAAAACAAGGCCTGGGGGGAAATCTTTGAACAAAAGGGAGACAGTTTAGTACATCTCTTGTCTTTGTGTAAACAAAGAATAAGAAAAGGAGCACAATTAGAGATCAAGAGAAATGCCAAACTGAGAAGGAACAAGGGCATGCTAATACATTGTTTCATTCAAAGGACTCTATAAAAAATAAAAATAAAAAAGGAAGGGAAAGGATGAAATAATTTTCTCATTGAGAAAGGAGTGATGGAGTCATGTTTACCCTCAGGTTCACCTTGTTACAAAATTCACTGATCAGCAACTGGCTCAATGCGGAGAACAGTGATCTAGCATCAGACAGACGGGACTCCAACCAGGCCACCGGCACTTCATAGCCATGGGACCTGGAGCCAGGCCCCAACCTTTGTCACACTTCGTTTTCTTTTGTAAAATGGAGATGGTAGAACGTACTAATTACAAAAAAGTACTTCTTATGTGTGACCCGGCACAGACCTAATAGCAGCAGAGATTTTATTCCATGTGACCCGGCACAGACCTAATAGCAGCAGAGATTTTATTCCATGGTTGGCACATTGGAACATCTCAGGAAGGACACTCAAGAAAAACATCCTCCAGTGCATATGAAGCAGGAGTAGCAGGCCTGTCCTTGGTTTGTATTATTTGTTTGTCTTGCACAAATTTTCCAGTAGTTCCATGAAGTAAAAACAAGCCCTGGTATCACCCTTTTCATCTGTTTTTACAAGGCCAACTGGAAAAGGCTCGGGTATACAATGAAACCCTGCATTTTACATTGTATTCTTAGTTGCCAGTTCAAAACAGGATTCAGAAATTTCCCACTTGCTGAAAAATTAATGTGTCGAGAGGGATAGGCCATGAGGCCCAGATATGGGAAAGGAGAAACTTACAAACAGACAATCATAGTCATCCTTCCTTAGCATGAAAAAAAAAGTCATTAATAAAATCTGGAGCATCTGGCCATATTAGTATGCACCAATCCCAATGACTTAACTTTTCCTCAGGTAATCTATGCCCACTAAGACCACAGAGCGGTCTTGAGACACATTTTGAAATATAAGATGCTTTTTAAAAGCAATTGATTCTGAATTATAGAGAACAACAAAGGTGCCTAATTCTGTGTACTTGTGTTAGGTCTAAACAAACTAGATGAATGAGCAATTCAGTTTTTATTCATTGCTTTTTGTTTTTGGGTTTGATTTCTGGGTGTGTGTAGTTTGTGTGTGTGTGTGGGAGGGTCTTCATTTAAAGCCTCTGGGATCTAAAATATCAATATTGTAGAATTATATGAGGTTCAAGAACCTTATGAATACTTCTCTACCAGATACGCAGGATAATGTATTGAATCTCGGAACTCAAGTTTATCATAGAGAAAGTGATGTCAGCTGATAATACATAACTACCCTCACCAGGGTTGCTCTTTGAAGTAACTAAGACTATAAGTCCTCTTAAGGTATAAATGTCAAGTATCTATTAGAATATATCAGTCAGCTATACTAATTCGAAAATATATTTTTACATGGAATTTTGCCGTGATGTTCTCCATTGACTTTAAAGAGGAAAGTTTGTGACTATGAGAGAAATTACTAAGGAAGGAAATTCAACCCTTTGTATTCTAATATACAGGCAAAGCACAAACAAGTTGCTTTTAAGAAAGTATCTCTACAGAGTGTGTCTTTTAGAAGAGACCGAAATAATATTCTGTTGTCTCAAAGGGCAGAAAAACAGTTCTTCCTGAAACACACACCCTTTCTTCCTAAGCCTTGGTCCCCCAGTGTCTTTTATCTCCTGTGATTTTGTTCCCCGTGCTTCAGGCTAACAAGGCTGTGCTGTGTCATTCCCTTTGTTACTGTAGAAGAAAAGATCCTCATTCAAAACATCAATGCTTTAAAAATAAAACAACTCTGGAAAGCCTCTCCAACCATGAAGAAGAACAATAAAAATGTATTTTCCAGATCCTCTGAAAGCACCAAAGCCCCATGTCCCTCACATGTCAAAACGCCCCACTGGAGAGCTGACACGGTGCCAGCATCGCTGTGGACACCACCAGGGCTGTTTATATGAATATCATTCAGTGCTGAGGGAGGACCTTTTTCCTTCTTTTAAAAAATGTTTGCTACATAGATTTTCAAAGAAACACTGTCATGTTATAATTTCAGTGTATGTTTCTCTCAAATTATGAACCAGCAAAGGGGGCGTGAAATATTTATTCTTCGGAGTATGTTGATGTCTCTCTATGAGAACACACTGATGAACCTGTTCGCAATGTAGGGAAACCTCAAGGACACACACTGTCGGCTGGGATTGAGTAAGGGATTTGGGGGGATTACATTTACTCACTAAAGTCAAAAGAATAATAACAACCTCAGGGGCCACCACAGGATGTCTTACTTTAGAAAGTCTTGCCATATTTTTGTTCTTTGCTCATTTATTCTTTCATTACAAATGTGTTAAGCATCTCCTACAGCTACTAAGTTCTGTTTGTTGAGCACTTACTACTTGCTCCTGCCTAAGACATGTTCTATGGCTAAGATTTCTTTATCTACTAGAAGAGACTGGCCCACAGTGAGGTTTATCACAAACGATTATGTACTAGTAAGTGTTGCTGTGTGTAGGATGCTCAAGGAACCCAGAGGACCTAGGCACATTGTACCATTGGGCAGAGGGGGGACGGCTTCCAGAGGAGATGGGGCTTGAGGTGAGCACTGAAGGATAAGCACTCAGGACCACCACTGGCAAAGTACTTAGTATCTTCACTCTGGATGTGAGAGGCCAGAGGGCAGAGGTCTTAAATGTTTTGTTTAAAATCTCATAGTAAGAAAACCAGCCCTCAAACCCTCAAGGCTAATTGGATGGTCTGAAAAATTTATTATAATTTTCTTGAGAAAAAATTTTTTTAACTGTAGAAGACTATAAGTAGCACTATAACAAAAGCCCATGAATCCACAACCTAGAATTAACTATTGTGAACATCCCATCACATCTGCTTCAACATTTAATGCAAGAAATAAAATACTGCAGATCAAGTTAAAGTCTCCTCTGTCTCCTTCTGCCTGGTTCTCAGTTCGTTCCCTGCTCTTTTTGTTTTTTAGATTTAACTGTTGATAGATATGTATTTACTGCCATTTTCTTGTTCATGTTTTTTATCTTTTTTCCCCTTCTTCTTCTTCAAGAAGACCCTTTAACATTTCATATAATACTAGTTTGGTAAAATGATTTAAAAGTGTGTATGTATATGGGGTTGGGGGAGGGGAATTTTGACCAAAAAGGAAAGACTGTGGTTAGTTGTTTTTTTATTATTTGCATTGAAGAAGTTTACTAGTATTTTAAAAAAATGCTTTGACAATCACAAGCAATAAGAAACCAGATATGATCATAAAAGATATGTGTGTGTTATGTGCCGTTGCGTCACCTCTGACTCCTATGAATGAGTGAGGTCCCCAATGTCCTGTCCTTAACAGCCCTGCTTAGCTCCTGCAGACTCATGGCTGTAGTTTCTTTTATAGAGTCAACCCAACACATATTTGGTTTTCCTCTTTTCCTGATGCCTTCGATTTTTCCCAGCATTATTGTTTTTTCCCAAAAAACCCCTACCTTCTCATAATGTGCCCTGTAGGACAGCTTCAGTTTTGTCCATTTGCCTCCAGTGATGTTTCTGGCTTAATTTGCTCTAGAAGCCACTTGTTCATCATTCTTATGGTCCATGGTATCCATAGAGCTCTCCTCCAACATCATATTTCAAATGAATTTAATTATATAATAAACCAGAGGACTTAATTTCAGCCAATTAACAACATAACCTCATAAAGGAGATGTATGTATCTCTACTAAAATCGGGTATTAATCTACTCCATTTTACAGGTGGGGTAACAAGTGAGGCTATAGGATCACCTAATATACATGGTATCATTATTTAACTCTAAGCAGAACAACCAGGAAGCACATTATTGCCATGAGAAAATGGTTGATATGTGATTTGAAATAACTTGTAGTTTGAATTTATTTGCCTTATTTCTTAGTTTATACATCATTTGGGTACAAATTAACAGCTGAGTTCCATACTGTCATACAAAATGTGCACCTTGAAAAGAAATATGTGCAAGTTTTGATGAGAAATTGTTAAGCATTCTCCACTCAAATTAGGGCTGACTTTCAAAACCTCTCATAGTCCTGGGGCCACCATTTCAGGAGTCACACCCCATATGAGTTAGAATCATGATGCTTATACTATGACCTTTCCTCTCTTGAGTCTGAGGAGCTCCTACATCCACATCTTCCTCAATGTTCATGGAAACTACATCTGGTGCATGTCTCCTGGCATCTAGTTTCAGGGCAGCTTCCAATTAGTGGGCAAGGAAGGGAACTTCTGCTAAGTCACCAAAGATGAGTGAGCCTACAAGATACTAGCCGAGGTGAATCCTGAAGCCACAGGAGCCTGAGCTACCTTAAGGCCCCTGGAGGAAAGACTTTAGGTCACGCCTTTCTCTAGACTGCAGCGGTCGCCAACTGGTGGTCCATGAGGTCCAAAAAGTTGGCAACCACTGGTTTAAGGAAGACCTCTGATCATTTCTTAACTTCTCCAAATACATTGCTTATACACAGGGTGCCCCAAAAATGTATACACATTTTAACAACTGATAGCTCAATTGATGTTTCTTTCTTTTCAGATTTAACCCATTGGAATTTATAATGTATAATAAGTGTGCATTATACAATATACACTTACAGGTCACCTGGTCTCACTAGGGAGAACTGACATTAGTGGGGCCCAAGTAGATGCTGCAGCAAGGAGACAATTGTGATAACCAATTATAAGAGCAATTCCACTTCTGAGTACTTACCTGAAGAAACCCGAAACACTAAATCAAAAAACATATATAGCCACATGCTCATTGAAGCATTATTTACAATAGCCAAGAAATGAAAGCAACATAAGTGTCCACCAACAGATGAGTGAATAAAGAAATGGTGCATATATACAATGGAATATGAGTCAGCCATAAAAATGAAAGAAATAATGCCATCTGCAAAACATGAATGGACTTAGAGGATATTGTGCTGAATGAAACAACTCAGACAGAGGAAGACAAATACCATATGGTTTCACTTCTATGTGGAATATAAAAAACAAAATAAACAAGTAGAAAAGAAACAGTCTCATAGACACAGAGCATTTTGATAGTTTCCAGATTGGAGGGGGGTAGAGGTGGGATGGGTGATAAAGGTAAAGGGAATAAGAACACGTTGGTAGATACAGAATAGTTATGAGGATATAAACTACAGCATATGTAATATAGTCAATAATACTGTAATAACTATGTATGGTGCCAGATGGGTACTAAATTTATTGAGGTGGTCACTTTGTAAGCTATATAAATACCTATTCACTGGGTTATACACCTGAAACTAATATAATACTGTACATCAACTGTAATTGAAAAATAAAAAATTACTTTAAATAAATATATTTAGTTACTAAAATAGATAAAATATCTAGAGCTTCCAAATTAATCAAAACATAGTAGATATTTTTAAGTTGCTGTCTGTGAGAACACAGGGAAGGATATAAGTCTTAATATAAACCAATTTAGCCTCTAATTAAGAAGAGGATGGTGGGTTGGATTTGGGTGGCAGCTCCATCAACCTGATTTCTAAACTAATTCTGACAGAGATGGGCATGTTAATGACAATGAGAAAAGGTTAGATTTGGTCATATTTTGAGGTTGAACCAAGATTTTCTGATAAATTGATGTCAAGGGATATTACACGAAACAACAACATAACAAAAAAATCAATAAATGATGTGGAGTAGGGTTAAATAACATGCCAGCCCAGCCTTGTCTTCACACCCATTGCAAGTAAACTGACTAGCATAGGAACATAAATGTCTACAGTGCTCTTACTGTGCCAGAAGCAATGTAAACCCGAATTCATCTGGTAAGGATGGACATCCATGGTCAGATGTTGGAAATCACACACACAAAAAAAACAACAACAACAAAAACAACAACAAAGTAAAACCTTCACTAGGGTTTCTTGGGAAGCCTCCTGGCAAGTGACTATGGGCAGAGAGGTTTCTGCTAATGAAGGGTGTCGCCTGCAGGACGAAATGAGATGGCCACAAAGAGCCACCCCAACTACTGTCCAGTCTAAAGACCAGACTACTGTGAAGAAGTCTGGTGGTAGCCCCGTGTGTCACATAAGAAAGTGAAAGTACCATTTATTTCGCCATTATTATGCTGCCAGGCACAGCGCCGAGCACTGAGCGGGTATTGTGTCATTTAATCCTCACAAGAAGAGGAAGTAGGAACTCTCACCCTTATTTGAAGCATGAGGGAAGTGAGGCTCAGAAACAGCTCAGAGAGGAGAGCAGCTGAGACTGCTGCCATTCAATTCCAACCTGGGGGTTGGAGGAAGGCGGGGAGGAGGCGCTCTGCCCATCCAGAGAGTAACCAAGCACAGCCCAGGTTTCAGGCTCCTTTAGAAGGCAAAATCAGCAGTTTCTGTTTGTAACCTCTATCAAAATATTTGGGCAATCCGTCAGTGAAACTGCTTTCGGGCAGTTCTGCTCAACCATTGTGAACTCAATCCTTCCCACCCATCATCAATGCCCTGCCCCCGTGCCCCGAAGCCCAATGATCTACTCTTATTCTTGCTGCTCCATCAACCTGATTTCTAAAGTAATTCTGACAGAGAGATGGGCATGTTAATGACCTGCCTCCAGGACTGGGCTCTGAGTGCCTTCTCTCCCAGACAATATCGATCAGACTATTGTGCCCAGTCAATAGTCCTTTACAACAAATCTTGCTGGGGAATAAGTCAACTTTTGTGCCTATGATTTCTGGCCTGTAACAGCCTTCAAATGGACTCCCCAATTTGAATATCCTGCAGGCAAAGTCTTACTACTTAGTGCTTTGCGGAGTGCCTTCTTTATTTATATAAAAGGTTATCAGTGTTCCTAATGTGGTACCTGAAAGTGTGTGAGCTAGTCTTGCCTCCTAGGCATGTTTCCACTACTTCAGAGTACATTTAACCAGACATGCTATTGATTACGATACAACTCTAGTTTTGATTTTCTAAACCAAACTTAATTTCCACTTTTGCCTCTATTTGGTCCTAATGTCAAAAGCCTGGGGAACAAGCATTTGAGAACTACTTGCTGGCCGCTGGCTGCTGGCTGGTTTAGTACTTTCCCAGGAGTTTTGAATGTGCCCTACAGCCAGAGGAGAAATAAATTTCTCTATAGACGTTTAGAAAATCATAAATAGGAGTATATAGGTTGGGAGAACAAATGTGTTATTGTAACTCATAGAAAAGCTTTATAGGGTTTCCAACACTAAGAAAGGTCGTGGGGATTGCATGTATGTAGCTATCGGAGTCAATCACTCATAGAAACACAGACTTGAAAGGGGTTGTACATATAATCTGGCCCAATGTTCTTAATATTACAAATGAGCAAATTAAAAATTACAAATGAGGCCAACCAAAATGGTGTCCTTTGGAATTCCCCATCTCTAATGTTAGTGTGCCCTCAGCCTCTCTCAGAAATTTTATTTTAATATTTGTCTGGTGTTTTCAACCCTAGCCTCCTGCTCTCATTTCTCTCAGTGCCCCTTGTCACTTTCACCAAACCTCCTTTCCAACTTCAGGAGGTACCGTACCCTTGTGGTTGAAGTTAATGGCTCTCAGTGAGATGTGAGTCTGTCTCCATTGTTTACTAGGTGTATCAACTTAGGCAAGTCATTTAATTTTTCTGCACCACCATTCACTCATCCATAAAATAGGAGCAAGAATTATAACCATTTCATTGTCTGTGGTGAGCATTAAATGTCATTCCTATAAAGCCCTTTTACTGATGCTTGGCACATTTTAAGTGCTCAGTGAAAGAGAACAGTCATTGTCATTATCAATGTGACCCAACTTCTGCTCCCCTTAGTATCAGCAGATGATCTCTCCTCCAAGTTTACCAAGAGAATGAAGAAAGGTCACCAAATATGGACTCCCTCACCCACTAGCACCTCTGACACTAGAAACCTATGGACATCCCTGACCGACACTGTTTCCCGCTCATTCTGTTGGGAATGGGAAGTACTTCTTCCTGCCAATCAGTTCCTGGGATCCGATCCCACCCCCCAACTGTCTCCTAAGGAGCCTTGTTCCTTCAATTAAATGGAGGAACTGAATCTCCAGCTTCCCTCCCTTTTCTTTCACCTTCCGCTCAGCCTCTAAACCTTTTTCACCGAAAAACATAAACAAAAGCAAACAAACACAAAGCTTCCTGTGAGCCTTCATTGCCTTTCACTAACTCCCTCTTTGCTCCTCCTCGTTGGCTTCTCAGCTAACTTTCTGGATGAGTAGTCTATATCAGCTTCTTTTCCTTCCCCCTCACCCACAGCAATACACGAGGCCCTTCTTGCCCTAGTGCACCCAGAAAACCTCACACTACCTTGCCCAACTCCGCTTAGGCTTCCTCAACCCACTGCCACGACTGAGGCCGTTTTCTTCCTCACAATGAGACATTCACGCTGCTGCCTACCTTTCTCCAATCATGAGCTTCGTCCCACATTTGTTTCCTTATCCCCAGCATCCAATACAGTTCCTTGCACACAGTAATCACTCATGAATACACAAATGACCTTCTCAGAATCATAGAGAATCATACGGTTCATTTAATCTAATTAAATGGAACAAACATTTACTGTGCTCCAACCACATACCGGGCACAATGGAGCCTGAAGAGATTAATAACACACAGCCCCTGCCCTCCAGGAGTTGTTTGTCATCCAGTGAGGGAGGAATAGGAATAGAGGACTGACGATGGAACAGAGAGATTGATGAGGGAACGGGGTAACAGAGAGAGAGAGAGAGAACAGGAAAGAGAGGAGGGAAGAGAGATGGAGGTAAGATAGATTAATGTCATATAGGCTAAGGTATACATTAGGATGCCAATAAAAGTAAAATATGTGTGTGCTTTTTAAAAAAATCATTTCATCAAATTTAAAAAGAAGCAATATGTCCGAGTCTAGTCAAATAAATCTTGATTTCACTCCGGGGGGAACAAACTCTGTACAGTTCTCTGACACACCTGGTTTTTTATACAGAGAATACACTGAGACCAGGAATTCTGACTATATATCACATATAGGAACCCTGCCCTCCACTGACAAAGTGAGCAGATTAAATTTCCAAGGGATGCCTTTGTGAACCTGTACATATAAAGGTATCTGTTAGTCCCTTAATCTCCTGAGTATATGAGGGGGAAAAATACAGAGAGATAGTTCTGGGTGACAGTTATCAATTTACGGCCATCTGGTCATTTTAGCCTCTTACTGTAAATAAAGTACTTACTCTTCTGGATGTAATGACTGATCCTGATTTTCAAGAGGAAATTGGGTTGCTACATGAAACCAAGAAACTCTAATATGGGGCACCTCTTAGTAATTCCATGCCCACTAAGAAAGGTTAACAGAAAACATCAATAATTTATTTAAAGGTAAGACAACTGAGAATTCAGGTCCTTCAGGAATGGGGGCTGAAATCACTCCACCATGTAAGGAGCCCAAGCAGGTGGGCTCTGGGCTGAGAAAGGTGGGCACACATGCTGAATGGAGAAGGGAGGTGCATATACAATGACAGCCTTGTGACTAGTTACAGAACAGGGGCCTGCTGCAGTTTTTAATAGTTTCTATTTGCTTGTTATAGGAATACATTCATTTGTAGATGTTATTTTCTTTTCCCTCTCTTTTCATTTTTATTTTATTTTATAAACAAGTTGTTGGACATTAACTTTAGTATCTAGATAAAATGTGTGTAGAAGTGTGCATAGAGGAGCCGAGTAACCAAAGGCATGGACTGCAATGGTTATCACTTTATTGCCTCTCAGTACTGAACTTTTCCTTCATTGCGGGCTCTACAAAAATGGATCTGGGCCCTTTAGATAGTCTTCCTTTTCCAGCTAGCTGAGTGTGAAGCATCTTCTTTAGAGGGCACAGGAGAGACATTCCAGGAGGAAAGCTGTCCGTGGCGTTCCAGTGTGCTAACTCAACTGACTCCTGAAGCGCACGTGGCTTCTCCAGCCCCCAGGGCCTGCCCTGGAAGCACGATGGGACTGGCTTCTGCAGCATCTGACTGTGTGGCAGCTTTCACTGAGCACCGTTTCTGCAAAAGGGGCAGCTTCTGCAGCCCAGCGCTAGGTCTTGCAGCACAGGCAGCTTGTTAGCATCCAGCTCCTGCAACACACTGGCTAGCAGAACCCATGAGCCAGCAACTGTCCCCGGGTACCCCTGGGGCTTTGATAGCAGACACTTCTCTATCCAAAGCTTTCCGAAGTGTCCTGGAGGGCAGATTTCCAGCAAGTTCTGCAAGAACAGTACTTAGGCAGCCTCTCTGCCATTCAGTGAGCTGTGGACGTGCCTTCTCTAACGAGGTCTGGATCGCACCCGGTGGGGCTTCCTTTGGGGCACTTTGTCTCAGCCCTAAGAGTAGAGGCTGCTCCTTATGTCAGCTGCCCTTGCATTGTCTTGAGTGTTATTTACTTCTTACTAGCCGATCCCTCATTACTCCAATCCCCTGTGGTAGTTCATAATCCTTCTGAATAAACTCTCCCTGTTAAAGTTACTATGTGTCCCAGTAGCAATGAGCATTCCCAGCACACCGATTTTCGTTTCTAAATACCATTTTCCAATGGCTCATTCTAGGACTGAGGCAGGAAAAACACAAAATAAGCTTGGAGTATCCTGTAGTACCAGAAAGTAAGGAAGTACTCAAAACAAACCAGCAGAAACAAACAGAATGCAGGGGGCATGTCAACAGGACACAGAGCCACCCAAAGGAACACCCAATCTCCAAAGCTGGAACAACTTGAGCAAAAAAATAATGTACTGTTGGTGTATAACCCAAAATATCAATATAATTGTATATGAGCCCATACTGATATATAAGTGATTGAATGAATAGGGAAAAGACAAGTCTGCCTCGAAAAGAGCTCCAAATAGCATAGGTAGACACTCACCCCTCAAAGACTAAAGCTTAATTCCTGCCTTTCACCTTAAGGGAAGGCTAGACTTAGTGACTTGCTTTTTAAAGAACAGATTAGGGAGAGCGAAAAATAGTGACTTTATGTGGAGAAACCTGACAAACACTACACATCAGCAAGTGATGAAGGGTAACCAAGTGATGATATCACCAGTGATGTCATATGAATGTCATGAAACCCCTGATATGATGTGATGAGAAGGGCACGTCAACTCTGTGGTATTCCTTTCGAAACCCATAACCCCACCATGAGAAAAACACCAAACACTGACGGAGGGGCATTCTACAGGATACCTGGCCAGTGCTTTTCAAGGCTATCGAGGTTAGGAAAAACAATAACTGAGAAACTGTCACAGACCAGAGGAGTCAGGGAAGACAGGACAATGAAAAGCAGTGTGGTACCCTGGATTTGAATCTGGAACAGAAAGAGACATCAACAGAAAAACGAATGAAATCCAAATAAAGTCTGGAGTTTATTTAACAGTGATGTACTAATATCAGTTTCTCAGTTTGACAAACTAATGGTAAGACATTAACAAGGGGGGAAACTGGATGCAGGCATATGGGAACTCTACTATCTTTGCAAATTTTCTATAAATTTAAAATGGTTCCAAACTAAAAGCTTTACTGAAAAAATAATTATTGAGGTTTCTGTCTCCTGATTGGACCCTGATTGATACAAGGAACTCCTCTGATTGTCAAAGCAATTGGACCCTGATTGATACAAGGAACTGCTCTGATTGTCAAAGCAATCATTTTATGGTTCTAATATATATCATCAAATATATATATAAGAATAACCAGAGAAGAGGCGACATAGAAATAAAATCTTTGAAAATTAGACTATTTTAACTCTGTTACTAGGTAGATTACTAGTGCATGCATTTTATTGCAAGAATTAGCTGGCCAAGAGTAAAAAGTAAATTATACAACTCCTAATTAGTGACAGTAGAGTAACTGCCACAGACAAAATCCAGGTAACAAGACCCAGTGCTCCAGCTCAGAATAGCATCTTCTTATGTGTTTAGAAAAGGTGTCAGAAATGTTTTTCTCCGAACATCTTTGAAGATGTCAAATAACAGTTCATGTTTACTTATGCCTTTGATCATTATAAATAAACCAAAACATGAGTTGTAGAGAATAAATAAAAGTTGAGTCAATATCACCTTCCAGGATTGAGAGAACATGTGTTCTCAGTATTCTAGGGGCTTTCTTCAAAAGGGAGTCAACTCCGAAATGAAGCAGTTTATTTTCGAGAAGGCCTAACCTGCAAAACAAAACACTATCTTCTATTCCAGAAGGCCTGAACCAGTTCTCAAGAATCTGAAACCCATGTAGGCTTTTGTTTTGTTTACACACTCTTAGTCTGATCTCTTAGCTTGACACAGGCTGCAGTCCTTGGGAGACAGAGTATAAATACAGCTGAAATTATTCCACAGCATTCTTGCCCTGGAATTAGCAACAAACCTCGCTTTCCAAATGACGAATACATCCACTCTTCTCTTGCCCACTAGTTTATAGAATAATGTTATTTTTCCTCAAAATGTGTAGGCACAACTGATTTTTAAGCTGGAAAAGTTCATGAAAGCCACATTGCATTTGAGGTAAGTCGGCCAGAAAAATGGACATGAGCCAACTCCCACATCCCAAACATTTTGCCTCAACGGCATGTGAACAGAATGCCTACTCTTCTCCTGATCTCGAACAGAAGCACAACAAAACCCTGCAGAACAGTTATGCACTGGGACTGGAAGCCCATCAGGGGCAGAAACTCTCTCTCTTTCTCTCTCTCTCTCTGTTTCTTCCCCCCACCTCCCCCTCACCCCTGCTGCTGCTTAAGATACAATGAAAAGGCTCTTTCACACAGAATGTTCTGTGCACAGACAGCACAAGGGGCAGCCAAGAGACCACAAAACTGAAACAAGTAGTTCTAACAAGATAAACAGTCATCTCCCCATCCCAAATGTGAGCAAGTAAAAATTCTTAAACCCGGCTTACCTAGACAGCTGGAAGTCCGTTTGGACTAGTTTCAGAAAACTGTTTTGTAGCAATGAGGACACATTTGTGCTGCCATGAGAGCCTGCTAATTTTTAAAACTATTATTTCCTTTCTCTAAATATGATGGTCCGTTCTTTACAATTTAGTTGATCTTTGAGTCCCTCTTACATTTCTCAAGGCAAATAGTGTGGTGAGGCCTGGGGTGGGACAGGGGGCTAGTGGAGGGTGGGATGTGGGGAAAATAGGGGACATCTGTAATACTGTCAACAATAAAAGATAAACGTAAAAAAAATGAAGTATGAAGGAACAGGAAGTATACACAATTACACACACAGCAACAAATTAGCCAGAAAACTTTTAAGTTTTAACTGTGAAATTTAGAAAAGCTACTGCACTACATGACATTCCATCATTTAATACTCATAATAAAGAGTATGAGATTTTAAATGCAACCTGCTTATAGTCCAAAGAGTGTTATTTTAGCATTGTAATTTTAACATGAGACAGATGACATACTATATTCTGTTCATGAATTTTTATTTATTACCAATATTTCTCCCCAAAGTTATCTCAAGCAAGTGCTCATTATTTGCATCTCAAAATATAGAGAAAAATCGGTTAAGCATTGAAAATATCCATTCTACTTCTTCTGAGTTAATACCAGAAAGTAGTCAATTTTAACCACCAAGCAAATATCATAGATACATCAACAAGTGGAAACAGAAGTTAGACTACAATAGCTATGTCACCACGACTGCCCTACTCTGGCAAATGCACTGGTATTTACGGAAGCATCAGCATCAGATTATTGAAATCTTCTTTCCAAGTACCTTTCTTTGTACTCAGTTAACAGCTCTGGATCTAATAACTTGCAGAGATTTAAAGGAAACTCTATTAATGAGTTGGGTCGGGAATCCGCACTACACTCTGCATAGGGGTGAAACGGGAAACCCAAGGCTCGGGGGAATCTGCAGACAAGGGGCCCTTCCAGCACAAACATCCCAAGACAGACAACAGCAGGTGGACACTCACCACTGGAGCAGTTGGTGCCCCCCCAGCCAGGCTCACACTGACAGGTGTTTGGAGCAATGCAGCGACCATGGACACATTTATCTGCACAGTGGGCTGTCGGAGAGAAAAATCAATCAAATGAGGAACGTTGGCACGAGAAAAACCCCCCAACAACACAGCTGTTTCCCATCCCGGTCTCAAGTATCACTTAAAAACAACATGCACGCTTGATAATTTCCTTCAATCCATGCCTCAGCCCTCTTGTAGTCTGCGGTGGAACCAAACAATTCCCCTTCCTATTTTGATAGCTCCAAATAAATTCCTTCATTTTTGCTATTTAACTCTACTTCATGCTACATTAGGAAAGAAGTTTCAAGGGAAACTGCCTAATCCAGTTTAAAAAAATGATCAGTGACGACCAAATATATCCTCTTTGTTTGGGGAGATGAGTATGTGGCTGTAAATGCAGAGGCAAATCACAAAGCAAGATATTAGGGCTCCAGGGCGACTGAGCAGACAGATGTTTCCCTGTTACCTTCACCAGAAACAATAGTTAACCCCTCTGTGCACACGTTATTCACAACTGCAACACAGGAGAACTGCATGCCCTTTTCCTATTGGAGGAGAATATTTGAAAAATGTCACCCAGGTCTTAGGAAACAGTAAATCTAAATTCCTCTTTCATTAGCAACTATCTTAGCTCTGACCCAACTCCTGTAGGTAAGGGGGATCATTGCAGACATGAGTGGATGGGTAGTCTGGTGATTTCCAAAGCCAAGTTCTGTGGGATGACAGAAAGGACTCTCAAAAATATTATTCTGTGCTGAACATTAATGAGCATTACCTTCAACCTTAGTGCCACTCACATTGATTAAATATTTTTTAAATACCCAGATATATGAGTAATAATGAGAACAATTTGGAAAAGTTGGGGGTTAAGATACTCCAAAATTCTATGTAAGGATGAGATAAGGTACCACATGCTTTAGGGATATGTTTTCATTCATGTCTTATTACAAGAACAAAACAGGTCTACTATCCAAACATAAAATACCAATAAGCAAAACAAACCTCATCTCCAGTTCCACCAACTAGTAACATTTTTGTGTAGGTGTAAACTTTCAGGAATTTTTTTCCTATATATTTTTCTCCTCAAAGAAAAGAAAAACAGAATCATAATATTTTTCAATTTGCCTTTCCACTTAATGGAAAAATCTTTCCATGTCATTAAATATTTTATGTGATTTATATACTGGATGTTTGTGTGTGTACATATATATTATCTATATTGCTGCACCAAAAATGAAAATGATAATCACTTCTACGTTTTTTATCAAAAAGATTTAGACATCAGGGAATGACATTATAGAAGAGACAGCAAAAGCAAAATGTGGAAAGAAAAACAAATGAAAATGAGGTCTGTTTGGATGCATTGTTTGGAGCAATAGCTTTGGAAAGTGACAGGGAAAGACCTTGAAAAACAAACCAAGGTGTTAAGATTTTATTCTGAGAATTATCTGGAAATATTCTAATAAAAAATATAAATTTATTACAAAAAAACCATCAGGTAGAGGACACCACAACAGAATAAAGTGACCATAAATTTCAGGAAATGGAGGCTCACTTACATCACCAGAATGCTTTTTGAGCTCCCAGGCAATTTGGTGAGGGGTGCCAGGCCAGGTGAGCTGGGGATGTTGGCCCAGAGTAGAAATTCTGACATAGAGTTGGAAGGAGATGCTTAGGAACTTCACCATATTTTTTTCAGACAATTACATATTTAATTGTAATTAAAAGTGAAATCTGCCTGAAATGTGTACTCTGCCCCTACAATGTGCTGGCATCCTGCCTGGTTAAGTCAGCATGTGCCAGCCTCAGGGCTCAGTGTCTCCTGCTACGTCCATGCATGTGTTTGATACTGTAGATGTACTGTTCATTTGTAAGGTCATAGCTCTGTCCTAGTCCTTCTTTCAGGTTTAGACATGCGCAAACAAGCCAGAAAACTACCATAACTGGAGTAGGAAAAGATTAATTTAATGCCACAGGAGGCTCAGGTCTAACCATACAGGACATGTCATTGCATCCAGTGTCTTGGATTGCAAATGGGCATTGTATCGCATGTTATGTGGTAGAATGCACACACAGGGCAGTCTCACGTACAGAGAGTGCTGACACCACCGTAGACAGGTACATGTGAAAGTGCTCACTCATCTTACGTATTGGCGACATCTCTGCTCGCAACATATGGTGATCAGCTCTCAGACCCAAATTTACCAATTTCTCCTCCTTTAAGGTACTAAAACAATTTAAAATTCTGTTTGTATGGCTGGAGAAGTTTTAAAAGTCAGATCTATTTGCCTTTAACATGAAACAAGAGTTTTCTGATACACTGTATTTAAAAGAAAACACAAAAATTGGACATAGTAGTTGATAAAAAAAGTGTCACTCATATCCTCGAATTTCAAATTCTTGCATTTATTTAAAAGACTCTTGCTCTCACCAATCACTTTAATGCTAAGGAAATGTTATAAATGTTAAGGTAAACATTTATATTAATAAAACACTATTTTAGAACATACAGATGGCCAACAGATACATGAAAAGATGCTTGACATTATGAGTCAGAGAAATATAGATAAAAACCTCACAGGTATTAGAATGGCTATTATAAAAAAGACAAAAAATAACAAGTGTTGGTGAGGATGTGAAGAAAAGGAAACCCTCAGAGACAATTGGTGGGAATGTCAATTGGTGCAACACTATGGAAAGCAGTGTGGAAGCTCCTAAACAACAAAAAATATGACTACCATACGATCCACAACTCCACTTCTGGGTATTTACCTGAAGAAAACGAGAACACATTCCAAAAGAAATATGCACCACTATGTTCGTTGCAGCATTACTTACAATAGCCAAGATATGGAAGCAACCTAAGTTTTCATGGATGGATCAATGAATAAAGAAAATGTGGTGTATATACACAAGGAACTAATATTCAGCCACAAAAAACGAAATTTTGTCATTTGCAATAACATAGATGGATCACAAGGGCATTATGCTAAGTGAAATAAGTCAGGCATTGAAAGACAAATACCTTATGATCTCTCTTATATGTGTAATCTTTAAAAAAAAATCCAAGCTCATAGATACAGGGAAGAAATTGGTCATTGCAAGACACAGGGGTTGGGGGATAGGAGAAATGGGTAAACTAATTTTTTTAGTTTAAATAAATTGAATTTAAAAACCTACTACTTTACTTTGTTTTTATATTTGAGCATCCATATAAAATTTCATTTGACAAAAGAATCAATTTCACCATTTGAAAATTTGAAATTAAGACACTATATAACATAAGAGAAACCTGGTATTTCATATCTACCCGGGAGGGAGTGGCTATGAGAGGAGAATTTGGAGGTGTTCTATGGGCAGGTCTGTTTGTCGCTCTATATCCTTTCATTTTTTTCACTTCTTATCTTAGTTTAACATTCTTTTACTACTCATCTTTCTCTTCCCTCAAACTACTTCTTCAATATACATAGCTACCAGAGAGGATGCATAGTAAACCCTGGTTTTAATTTAGTTGTGTGGAGACCCCAAAGCCTGGTGTGACCTCAAATGATTTCCACTGTACTCTCCTGAATCAACTAGGAAGAAAAATAAGATTGAACAAGCAGGTCTAGCATCTGTTCTCCAATGTTGAGATGGGTAAAGAAATGCATATGTTAAACCTGTGCACAGAGGGTCACGCATGAGAATTGCATGTGCTTCAGAATGCTTTCAGATGGCTGAATAATCTTATGAATGTTCTCATGTTTGATTCCTGATGGTACAAATTTTGTGTTTTATGAAATTATCATCAAGAAGTTCAATTATAGTAGAAGAAAAAACTCTAGGGGGGTAACTTTAAATGGTAGACTATTTTTTATGAAACTCTTGAACTAACGAACTCACATTTGGTCAAAGTCTAAAGCAAAATGTGAATAAATAGCAGAAAACAAATTTGTCTGTAAGTTAGGAATTGGAAGGGGAAGTTGCTTTCCTAATGATTTTCTTTCTTAATTAAAACTTAAAGCCAATGGAATTATCCCTGAGTATTGAAGCCTAAAGTCAACTAATGATCTAAGTCATGAGAAATATTGTTGGTAGGGATTCTAAAAGGAAAGGATTCTACTTCCCTGCTACAGAATCTACACACAGCATTAAACTCTCACACAGTGCCATCTGCCCCAGGCCCCTATCCCACCAGCTCTGGGTTCTCCACATCTAGCAATAGCCTTCACTAGCACCTTTAAGAGCAGCAGGAGCAACGGGAGCTAACAGAGGAGAACAGAGTAAACAGTAGAACTCTCTGTGTTCTCTGATGTCCAACTCCCCAAGTTGTAGGAACAATAACTATGGCATAGGTGGTGACAAACACAGACTCTCCCCTCTAGGAGATCAGCCTCATCTTTCTTCTTTCAGCTTTAAATGCCTCCTACTCTGAGTGCTGAACTTCCATGACTAAACTCCACATAAGAAGCCACGGTATGTTAAATCCATGAATTTGTCCTGTAGAAAATCCTAAAGTGAACTAGAAAAGAGAAAGGGAACAGAGGGCCCCCTTAGCAAATGTTCAGTAGCTCACATTTCAAGGACAAAAGCAAAAGACTCATCATAAAGTGTGGCTTGGGCATTAATGGCAACAGTCATTTTATTTCTTGTTCATGTCCTTTCTTCTTCTTTGGAAAAGGTTCATTTAAACCAGGAAAAGCTAGCAAAGACGATATGGCCTATATAATTTATTTCTCACATCTCTCCTTAAGAAAATCATTAAGTATCATACTCTGAGTTTTCAGGAGTTTTTTAAGAGATCAGATGTAAGCTGAATCTCTGGACCCACAACAATCACACTGCTGCAGACACATCGAGTTGCTAGGGGTGACCAAGGCTTCCTTTCCCTCAAGAACTGAAAGGCAAGAGACACTGATGAGAAGAACATGCCACATTTTTGAAGTGAAAGCTGTGGACAGCCTGTCTGCCTGATGAACAGGTGAGAACTGACATGATGACCCTGGAATCTTTTCTAATTATGCTCCTGTTTCAGTCTTAGTTCCTAAATCCATTTAAATCCCATTACCAGTGCCATGGACCTCATTGCTTTCACGAGCAAATATTTGGCTTTAATACTGAGAACCACTAACTATACTCAAAAATTTTCTCTTCTGCCCATCCATTTTCCTTTGGATTTACACCTAGGGTGTGGCAAAAAGGTGAACGTAAGAGTGGGCAAAGACTCCTCTATAAACCAATTATATCTTTAAACACAATACCTACTGTCATCCTAAAGGATATAATATAATCAATTACTTTAAGTTAACTTGAAAAATGTTTCCATCATCAAAGTATCCTTTGAAAATAACTGTCCAATAAAACACAAACCTTCCAGCTAACCCATCTTTCCTCATAAGTTCCTTTTATCATGGTCTTATGAATAAGTCACAAATCTTGTTTTTGCTCATTTATTCTGCGTTGGCATTGAGGAACACAGATAGAGTTAAAGGTGCCTTTACTGAACATCATTCCCACATTTTTCAGACAAGGAAACTGAAACTTGAGAAATGGAATGATGTTCCCAATCGATATAGGTGGTGTGAGAGGCAGAAGCAGAACTAAGTCCTGGTGCCTGACTCCACAGGAACAAAACTTACGGTGGGTTTTATGGGAGGGGGAAGAGACGGGGTGAAAAAGATGGTAGCGGTTGTGCTGGGCAAGAAACTAGGGCAGATGTATTAGATGGCTAGGAGTCAGAAGTTAGAAGATTCAAATGAGGAAGAGAGAGAAAGCAGAGAGTTAACTTCCAAGGTACGAGTAAACTTCATTCACTCAATATTTTTGTTAGAAGCTAACTATATGCAGAGTCTTTACAAAATCTAATTGCTGCTACAATGTGGAAGTACAGACAGGAATAATTTTGTGCCCATATTTCCAAATTATACACTCTACTGTGTTTAATATTTAGTGATGTAGCAGACATACTGCTACTGTCGACCCAAAGACAACAGATCAGGAACTCCTAGTCTGCAGAGAAAGTCACACAGAGGTCCCTGAAATCCAATAAACACAGACCAGAGTGCAGGGGAAATAACAGAGGTATGAGCAAAATACTATGAAAGCACATTTAATAATTCCATTTATATGAAATGTTCATATAGTTAAATCTATAAACAGAAGAAGTGTATTTGTGGTTATCAAGGGCTGGGAGGGATTAGGAGTGAATGTGGGGTTGTGGCTAATGGATACAGAGATTTTTTTTTTTGAGGTGATGAAATGTTCTAAAATTGTGTGATGGTTGCACAACTTTGAATATATGAAAAAAACCCACTGAACTGTACACTTTAAATGGTTGACTTGTATGGTATATGAATTATATAAAGCTGTCATAAAAAAATAATGTTGGAACTATGGAAGGAAGCAATTAATTCCAACTTGAGTAAGATCAAGGTGGGTCTCCTGAAAGAGAGAATATCTGAAAGTGGACACCTTTGTAAGAAAATTGCAGGAAAGAGTGGCCAACAGCAGCTGCCTCATACCCCATTTTCTTTCCATTCCATCCCAAAGTTGCATAACCCACTGCTTGGGGTCAGGGGCTCTTGCCTCACAGCCACCAGCGGTTCATATGCAGAGCCTGCATAAACGGTGATCAGTCATGGGGAGCAAGAGAACAATGGGAGCCCACACATTTGCACTTAGTAAATGTAATGAAAAAACATCCATATCTAAAATTCCTTTCCCTCCATTCTTAATAGGGCTTTCATGACTCTTAAGGACAAGAACTAAGAGTAATTGCTAGCAGTGTCTTTGGTAGTCATTGCTAATAATATACCAAATTATATACCAATCCTTACTAATAGAATGCCACTTTCACCACAGAGAATAATGTGACCAGTAAGAAACGACATTTCCCAGCCCTCACTCTGGATTGAAGTGTCCATGTGGAGAATAGTGTATGGGAACAGTAAGTGCAATTCCCCTTTACTCTCCTTCCTGATGCCTGGTGTGTGAACAAAATGCTGAATCTGCACACACCATCAGGCAACTCTGAGGGAAGGGCCCAGAGAATCACAGAGAACTTTACTCTGAATTCCTTGCACAGATGAATAAATAATGTGGGAGCTATGGAAGGAAGCAATTAATTCCAACTTGAGTAAGATCAAGGTGGGTCTCCTGAAAGAGAACACCCACTTCCAGATTTCTCATTACATAGAAATAATAAACCCTACGTATTTATGTTTCCATTTCTCAAATATTTATTTATTGCAGCCAAACATAATTCCTAATACACCGCCTCTTTGGGAGATATTTCAGGTGAGTCAGTTCCTAAATTTAAAAAAAATCCATAATAAGATATTATTATTATTTCAACAAATGCCCCAGAAAAAGCATTTGGCAAAATCCAACATTTATTCCTGATTAAAATTCTCTACAAAACAGAACCAAAAAGGAGTTCCTCCACCCTGATAAAGGGCAAATATGAAAAACATACTACTAATATTATACTCAATAGTAAAAGAATGAATGCTTTCCCACTAAAATTAGGAACAAGACAAGGATGTCTACTCGTCATTTCTATTCAGTATTGTACTGGAGGTTGTAGCAAGTGTAATAAAGCAAGAAAAAAAGTTTAAAATCCAGATTTGGAATTAAGAAGTAAAACTGCCTTTATTTACAGATTATGTAAATATCTGTATGTATGTAGAAAATCTGAAGGAACCTACAATAAAAAGCTACTAAAATAATGAGAGTTTAAGAAGGTTGCAGATAAAAACCAATATACAAAATTTAAGATAGTTCTATATACTGGCAGTGAACAATTAGAAATTGAAAATTTAAATGCCATTTACAATAGCATCAAAAATATGAAATATATAGGGATAAATATGAACCAAAAGGTGAAAGTACTATACCAAAGAACTAACAACTGCTAAGAGAAATGAAAGAATGAAACAAAACTACCAATCAATTTAACCTACTTAACGTTTACAGAAAACTCCATCCAACAACAGCAGAATATGTATACACATTCACTCTAGAGAGACAGGCTTTGTTTATGAGTCAGATGACTCAATATTATTAAGAAACCAATTCTCCCCCAAGTAGATCGGTAGATTGCATACTTACCAATCAGAACCCTGCCAGCTGTTTTAGTAGAAATTGACAAACTGAATTTAAAATTCATATGTAAAAGCAAAGTACCTATAATAGCCAAAATAACCTTGAAAAAGAAAAACAAGTTGGAAGACTAATACTACTTGATTTAAAGACTTATAAAGCTACAGTAATCAAGAAAGGGTGATGTTGGTATAAATGTAGACAAATAGATCAATAAAATAAAATAGAGAAAATAGAGTTCAGCACAAAAGCAATTCAGTGAAGAAAAACAGTCTTTCCAGCAATGCTAGAGAAACTGGACATCCATATGCAAATAAACATGGATATATAATCTCACACCATATACAAAAATTAACTCAAAATGAATCATAGTCATAAATGTAAAACCTACAAAGTATAAAAACTCTAGAAGAAAACATAGGATAAAATCTTTGTGATGTTGAGTTGGGCAAAGATTTCTTAGTTATAGCATCAAAACACAATTGCAAAAGAAAAAAAAATTAAAATTTGTCCATCAAAATTAAAAACTTCTGCCGAACCGGTTTGGCTCAGTGGATAGAGCATCGGCCTGCGGACTCAAGGGTCCCAGGTTCGGTTCCGGTCAAGGGCATGTACCTTGGTTGCGGGCACATCCCCAGTGGGGGGCGTGCAGGAGGCAGCTGATCGATCTCTCTCATTGATGTTTCTAACTCTCTGTCCCTCTTCCTTCTTCTCTGTAAAAAAATCAATAAAATATATTTTAAAAAAAAAATTAAAAACTTCTGCTCTTTAAAAAACACCATTAAGAGAATAAAAAGATAAGACACAGATCGGAAGAAATACTTTCAAAAATATTATCTAATAAAGAATTTGTATCCAGAACTTATAAAGAATCTCTATATATAAAAGCCTAAGTGACCATCTGACCAGCTGACCATTAGACCATCTGACTGGTAGCTATGACAAGTGAAGAAAAACAGTAGATTGCATACTTACCAATCAGAACCCTTACCAATTGTCAAAAGATAATTGTCCATATAGGTATACATTTATTTCTGAACTCTATTTTCTCTATTTTATTTTATTGATCTATTTGTCTACATTTATACCAACATCACCCTTTCTTGATTACTGTAGCTTTATAAGTCTTTAAATCAAGTAGTATTAGTCTTCCAACTTGTTTTTCTTTTTCAAGGTTATTTTGGCTATTATAGGTACTTTGCTTTTACATATGAATTTTAAATTCAGCTTGTCAATTTCTACCACCGGGGGTAGACGCTCAATGCAGGAGCTGCAGAGCTGCGTTGACTTGGCAGTTGTGGTTCTTGGGTGATGCACCTGAAACCAAAGAGGAGGGAGCCCGATTCCAGGGTGCATCACCCAAGAACCGCCCTCTTGCAATCTGGGACCCCTCAGGGGATGTCAGAGAGCCAGTTTCAGCCCAATCCCCACAGGCCAGGCCGAGGGACCCCACCAGTGCACGAATTTGTGCACCGGACCTCTAGTACAAAATAAAAAACAAAGAACTCACAATTACAAATAAACAAATAGCAAAAGATTTGGACATATCACCAAAGAAGATGTACTAATGGCAAATGAGCTCATGGAAAGTTGCTCAATGTCATTAGTCATTAGAACAGCTCAAATTAAAACTATATGTATATATTCAAATGACAAATTTAAAAAAAATGTATCAAGTGTTGGCAAGGATCTGAAATAAGTGCAACTCTCATACATTTCTAGTGAGATTTTAAAATGGACACCACTTTGAGAAAGTTTGGCAGTTTTTAAAAAATGTTCATGGACATTTAGATGGTTTCCAGTTTGGCTATTTCAAATAAAGCATCTTTGAAGTACCAATTGATTCAGCCACACCATTCCTAGGTATTACACAAGAGAAATAAATATATACATTCATACAAAGGCTTGTATAGGAATTGTCAGAGCAGCTTTATTTGAAATGATAATCCAGACAAAATGGATGAATCTCAAAATGACTATTCTGAGTGAAAGAGATCAGGCATAAAAAACAATAACATACTGTATAATTCCATGTATATAAAGCCCTAGAAAATACAAACTAATCTAGAGTGACAGAAAGCAAATCAGTGGTTACCTGCAGAAAGTGAGGGGCAAGTAGGGGTGGATGGGAGGAATTACAAAGGGGTATGAAAAAATGTTTGTATGCTATGAATAGTTAACTTCGTAACTGAGGTGATAGTTTCATGACTGTATACTTGCCATACCTATCAAATTATATACTTAATTTGTCTAGTTATTTTATGTCTTTGTTACCTCTGTAAAGCTGTTTTAAAAAAAAAAACTAGAGCCATGACCAGTGTGGCTCAGTTGGTTAGAACATTGTCCCATGCACCGAAGGATCATGGGTTCGATTACTGGTCAGGGCACATACCTAGATTGTGGGTTCGATCCCTGTTCAAGATGCATACAACTAGACTGTGAGAAGAACTTCCAGAGAGGGACAAAGAAAACTCTCTATATACAAAACAGGGCAGATTTATTTTATTTTTACAAAAATCTGAGCTAACACTAAAATACTATACATACTTTGTAAGTTCAGTAAGAGTCTGTGGTCATTGATGGATGGGCTCTCCAAATGCTTATGAAGGTATTGGCTTGAGGCCTTCCCAAAAATATTTGAGGAAATGCTAATACTAAAACTCACAATGCAATGTTCTACTAAGCTTTTCCTCTACAAAGTGAATGACTTACACAGAAAAAAAAAGTTTGTGTTGAAATAGACTATTGTAATGGATCCCACACAAGGGATTGAAATACCATCTGTGGAGCACATAATCCTATTCATTTAATGGAAAATGGAAAAAGTTTTTAGCTTAATTCCACACATATACAGGCATTATCTATTTTGGCCACGACTCTCGCATTGTTGTCTCTTTAGGTTAAATCAGATTTAAGTAATAAGGAATACGATCCTAATGGACCATAGTTTCAAAAAATTAACAGACACTGGGATAAACTCCCACTTTTCTAAGCACAAATTCCTAGCAACTTAGCCTATAGCTTTTGATACAAATGCAAACTGATTCAATTTGGAAAAGATTTCAAAATCATCAGCATACACTTTGGGGAATAAATCAGATGGAAGGGACCTTCATTTGGGATAAATCACTTCCCTTGGTCCTATTATGTTTATGTCTGTGGGGAGAGAATGGTGACTACGGGAAGTGCCACACCAGAATCTCTGTTTTTAGAATGGCCTTCATCTTGGTCCAACCACTCTCTACAGAGCCATGGAATTCTTTCACAGATACCCCTTCCCACAGCATGTTTTCCACCACATGGCATTTCCCTCAGTCTGCCCTATTTCATCTTGCTGACGCTTGTTTCCAGATACTTTGCTTCTGCTTACCCAATGCATTAGAATCACATGTTAATAATAGAGGCCACCCCCAGGGGAAGTTAAGAGGGCAGTGGCAACCATTGAGGCTACCAGTTTTTCCATTCAGTGTCCTCATCCCTCCTCCCTCCTCAGTGGTGATCCCCCAGACATTTATTTCCTTTTGGATTCTGGTGCCCTTATGTTCTTTCTATTCTCCTTTCCTGTCTACATTAGCTTGAGAATAAATGGAATTCTCATACTCAAGGGTCAATGACTAATAATAACAGCTATGCTTTTCCCTAGTCAAAGATATTTGCATTTCAGTGTCAAGGCCCTAAGCCAGTGCGTAAATTAAGTGGTAGAATTTCTTCAAAAGGGGCAGAATTAAGGGTCTGAG
Source organism: Myotis lucifugus (assembly GCF_000147115.1). Taxonomy (NCBI): domain Eukaryota; kingdom Metazoa; phylum Chordata; class Mammalia; order Chiroptera; family Vespertilionidae; genus Myotis; species Myotis lucifugus. The sequence goes on from NW_005871048.1 coordinate 3,026,188, forward strand.
AGAAAGCACCAGGACCTTTGCTACTAGAACACGCCTCAGAAAACCAAAGAACATAAACTCAGATGCCTCCAGGAGCCAGGTGGCATCAAAAAGATGAGTAAGCAGGTCAGGGAAAACTCATAGAGCACTTGTTCATCTAAAAGGTATAGATCCAGGGGGTCAAAAGGTATAAACTTCCAGTTATAAAATAATGTCATGAGGCCCTAGCAAGTTTGGTTCAGTGTATAGAGCGTTGGTCTGCAGACTGAAGGATAATGGGATCGATTCCAGTCAAGGGCACATACCTCAGTTGCAGGCTCCTCCCCAGCCTGGGCCCTGGTCAGGGCGCTGCAGGAGGCAACCAATCAATGTGTTTCTCTCATATTGATGTTTCTCTCTGTCTTTCCCTTTCTCTTCCACTCTCTCTAAAAGTCAATTGAAAAATATCCTCAAATGAGGATTTAAATAAATAAATAAAATAATGTCATGAGGAGGTAATGTAAAGCATGATGACTATCCTTACTAATAAAAGGCTAAGTAGCCGTCATGCCCTCACGCGTGATGCCCCCATGCCATCACAAGATGGCTGTGTGCACAGTGGAGGCAGGCTTCCTGTGGCCCCGCACGTGTGCCGTGGGGGCGGGGCCTCAGCGGCTGCTCCTCACAGCTTCCTCTAGGCTTCCCATGGCCCTGCGTGCCCGCCACGGAGGCGGGATCCCTGGCTCCAGCCTATCTCTTTGGGGCAATCCATAGAGGAGCCCCGGATGGTTGAGCAGGGCCTACCTCTTTGAGGCGATCGATCAGGGGCTCCCGCACTGTGAGAGGGCACAGTCTAGGCTGGGGGACCCCCCCTCCAAGTGCACAAATTTTGTGCACCGGGCCTCTAGTCTATATATAAAAGCCTAAGCGACCATTACGATGGAACGACCGGAAAAACCCGAATGACCAGAACAACTGGAACAACCAGTCACGATGACATGCACTGACCACCAGGGGGCAGATGCTCAATGCAGGAGCTGCCCCCCCGCCCGCAGGCCCCGATCGCTGATGGGGCCTGCCAGCCAACCTCCCAGGTCCCTCCCCTAGCCGGCAGGCCCGATTGCCCGATCGGGGCCAGGCCCTGGGCTGGGTGGAGGCAGATGTGGGCGGCGAGGGAAGGAGGAGGGGGGGAGGCGGGGAGGCGGGGAGGCGGGGAACCTGATCGGCCCTGATTGCCAGCCAAACCTAGGGACCCCACTGTGCATGAATTTCATGCACCAGGCCTCTAAGTAGTTAATAATACTGTATTGTATATTTAAAAGTTTCTAAGAGAGTACATCTTAAAAGTTCTCATCACACAAAATTTTGTAACTATGTATGGTGACATGTTAACAAAACTAACTGTGGTAATTATATTGTAATATACACATATATTGAATCATTATGTTATATACCTGAAACTAACATAATCTGTCATGTATATCTCAATTAAAAACAAATAAATAAAGAGAGGCTCCTTTTTATTATCTTCTGTCTATTGCCACATAAAAATGTCAAGCCATGGCTGGGCTAGTGTGGGTCAGTGGTTGAGTATTGACCTATGAACCAGGAGGTCACAGTTTGATTCCTGGTCAGAGCACATGCCTGGTTGCAGGCTCAATCCCCAGTAGGGGGTGTGCAGGAGGCAGCCAATCAATGATTCTCTCTCATCATTGATGTTTCTATCTCTCTCTCTCTCCCTCTTCCTTCCTCTCTGAAATCAATAAAAGTATATTTTTAAAAAATGCCAAGCCATGAACCCAAAGAGGCCCATTTCAAAACACACCATAATTAAAATGCCAAAGATTAAAGACAAGAGAGAATCTTAAAAACCACAAGAGAAAAGCAGTTAGTTACCTACAAGGGCGCTCCCAGTAGACTGTCAGCTTATTTCTCAACAGAAACTCTGCAGGCAGAAGGGATTGGCAAGAAATATTCAAAGTGATAAAAAGCAAGGAACTACAACCAAAATTACTCTACCCAGTAAAGCTATCATTTAGAATCAAAGGATCAATAAAGAGCTTCCCAGACAAGGAAAAGCTAAAAGGGTTCATCACCCCCAAACCAGTGTTTAAGAAGAAGAAGGAAAAAGATAAAACTATGAATAATAAAATGGCAATAAGTACATATCTATCAATAATAACTTTAAATGCAAATAGATTAAATGCTCCAAGCAAAAGACATACGGTAGTTGAATGGATAACAAAACAAGACCCTTACATATGTTGCCTACAAGAAACGCACTTCAGATAAAAAGGCACGCACAGACTGTAAACAAAGGGATGGAAAAGGTATTTCATGGAAATTGATACAAAGAAAAAAAAGTTACACTAGCAATGCTCATACCAGACAAAATAGACTTTAAAACAAAAGCTATAACAAGAGACAAAAAAAGGACCCAGCAATTCCACTTCTGCGTATTTATCTGAAGACACCTGAAACACCAAATTGAAAAGACCTATTATACATCCATATGTTCATTGCAGCATTATTTATAATAGCCAATATATGGAAGCAAACTAAGTGTCCATCAATAGATGAATGGATAAAGAAGATGTGGTGCATATATAAAATGGAATATGACTCAGCCATAAAAAAAAAAAAAAAGAATGAAATCTTGCCATCTGCAACAATCTGAATAGACCTAGAGGGCGTTGTGCTAAGTGAAGGAAGTCAGACAGAGAAAGACAGATGCCAGATGATTTCACTTATGTATGGTATCTAAAAACAAAATAAACAAACAAGCAGAACGGAAACAGACTCAGATTCAGAGAACATTTTGACGATTGCCAGATGGAGGGAGGTTGCAGGATGAGTGAAAAAGGTGAAGTACAAATTAGTAGTTACAGAATAACCATGAAGATGTAAACTACAGCATAGGGAATATAGTCAATAATACTATAATAACTGTGCCTAGTGTCAGCTGGGTACTAGATTTGTCAGAGTGACCACTTCATCAGTTACATAAATATCTAATCACTAGCTTATACACCTGAAGCTAATATAATATTGTACATCACCTGTAACTGAAAAATAAAAAAAATATTAAAAAAAAGAATGTCAAGCCAGTGTTACCAATCACCTGTTTTTTTTCTTCCCCAGGGAAAATAAAAATCTAAGTTTTATGTTAAAATTTTTTAAATGTAAAAAACTATGTGGACCAAACAAAATATGATTATACATCAAATCATCCAGCCTACTACTCTGCCATCGTGGGGACAGACTATTGGCCTGCTTTATTAAAAACATCAGTGAAGGTCCTAAAGTGTTCAGAATAAAGCTTTTAAGATTTTTGACAGGTTGCATTTTAAACATTACTGTCTTTTTTTCTTAATTTTAGTTTTTACCCCTGTATCAAGTGCAAATCTATCACTTATACAGCAGTTTTAAATTTCATATTGAGATGTCTCATAAGCATACTCACTTTTGGTGAACAACTGTTTGCCATGAAATATCTCTGTTAATAAGAGTTCCACACTTGGAGGAGAAGCCCAGCCAATGCTGAACCCCATTGGTGAAGCTCAGAAATGGGTACATCACCTATGCCATGGGGAAGGGAAGCAAGTGTTTGCTATATCCTGTCATAACTCAACTAAAAATTTCCCTGTCATGATTGTGGAAACAGACATGTCCTTAGAAGAAAGTAAAGAAGAGTGGCATCAGCAACATGCCTGAAAAAGACATCCATCCTGGTATCCCCCTTCAACACCAACCATTCAGCATCCCTCAGGGACAGAAGTGCCTTTGTGGGAGCTGTGGGACCCACCACCACATGCCAAGGGGGCCAGAGGAGTCTTGCCCACCCGTGTGCATCACACAGGCCTCAGCTGCGGACCCCTTATTGGTCGTGAACGGTCTCCAGTCCCTTTGGCCATGGCCCAGGAGCCCCTAAGGAACACTGTTATAAGACAATCATCCATGGATGAAAGAGCCTTTCTGGAAGTCCCAGTTCCCAGCAGAGAAGCTCCAGGACATCACTAGAGAAAGAAAATACAATGTGGACACACTGCAGAGGGTAAGAGGAACAGTTAGGCTTTACCCACAGCAGCCCTCCCCAGGGCGGCACAGCTCAATGCCTTCTGGACCTGTGATTTCTCTCCCAGGGGCAAGTGAGAGCATGTGAGGTCCATTTCTATCTTACCACATCCAGAGTAGGGAGTTGTGAGCTGCATGATTCGGGAAAGGGAAGAGGAAAGCAGCAGATGGGATCTCCCATGGCAGTGGTCGGCAAACGCATTAGTCAACAGAGCCAAATGTCAATAGTACAACAATTGAAATTTCTTTTGAGAGCCAAATTTTTTAAACTTAAACTATATAGGTAGGTACATTGTTATTAACTTAATTAGGGTACTCCTAAGGCTTAGGAAGAGCCACACTCAAGGGGCCAAAGAACCTCATGTGGCTCGCGAGCCGCAGTTTGCCGACCACGGTCCCAGGGCATTAAAGGAATGTGGATCCTACTCCCTGTGTTGCAGAGGCCATCAAGAAGCTCACCCATGAGCCACTGGAGCCTGGCTCATGGACACCCCTCCAAATGGCCCATGTGTACTCTCAATGCTCCTTGCACCTTACCCACAGAAACCCCCACTCTGTCCAGCTCTCTGTCCACACTCCCAACAGTAGTGAGAGTGAGCTTCGGCAGATGTTTACTGAGCACGTGCAGAAAGCTGGCTCACATCTGTGGGCCAGGAAGAGACCACAAATTTTAGCTTTAGCTCCACCCATGGGAAAGCAAAAGGGAGGCTGTCAGCACCTGGCCCGGTGTGTTGCAGGATGCAGAGAAGGTATACAAGTTTAAGAATTCTGCCACAAGAGGGAGCATAAAGTGTGGAGCAGGCTTATCAATAATAGGTCTGAGAAAGCCTCAGAATCCCTAGCAGATCTGATAGAGGTATTTACCTTCCAATTTCAGTAAAGACTGAAGGTGGTGACATGACCACACAATGCAAGACTTCAAGGAATATTAAATAACAAGGAAACATGACACCACTGAAGAGATACAATATGCACCAGTAACCGACCTCAAGGACATGCAGATCTATAATTTACCTGTCTAAGAATTCAAAATAGCTATTTTAAGGAACCTAAATGAGTTAAAAGAAAACACTGAAAAACACTCAACAAGATTGGGAAAACAATGGATAAACAAATGAGAAGTTTAACAAGAAATAGAAATCATAAAGAAAGAACCAAACAGAAATTCTGGATTTAAAGAATATAATAATGAATGAAATAAAAAATGCAATAGAAAGCATCAACATAAGAATGGATCAAGAAAGAAAAGAAACTGTGAAGTAGAAGATATTTCAATACTATCCAGTTAAGGGAGAGCAATGGAAAAAAAAAAAGAATGAGAAAGTGTGAAAAAGAGATCAACCAAGGAATTTGTATGCATATATGCATAACCCATGGACACAGACAATAGGGTGGTAAAGGCCTGGGGTAGGGACTGGGGACAGGCTAGGAGAGTTCAATGGGGGGAAAAGGAGACATATGTAATACTTTCAATAATAAATTAAAAAAAAAGACTGAAGAAAGCCTACATAATCTATGGGATAACATCAAAAGAAGCAATTGCGAATTATTGGGAATCCCTGAAGGAAAAGAGAGGAATAAGGGAGCAGAAAGTTTTTTTAAAGAAGTAATGGGGGATAACTTCCCAAATCTTGGGGGAGATTTGGATATCTAAGTTCATAGAGCTTATAAGTCTTCAAACAAAAAGATATCCCATGTTCATGGATCAGAGTATTAATATTGTTAAAAGGTCCATACTACCCAAAGCCATCGATAGCTTTAATGCAATTCCTATCAAAATGCCATTGGCATTTTCAAGAAACACAGCAAACAATCCTAAAATTTGTATGAAACTACAAAAGACCCCAAATAGCCAAAGCGATCTTGAGAAAGAAGAACAAACCTGGAGGCATCACATTTCCTGATTTCACACTATATTACATAGCTATCATAGCTGTATGACATTGGCATAAAAATAGACACATAGGCCAATGGAACAAAATCAAGAGCCCAGAAATAAACCCTCAAATATATGCTCAACTAATATTTGATGAAAGCACTAAGAATACTCAATAGGGAAAGGACAGTCTCTTCAATAAATGGTAATGGGAAACAAAATGATCACATGCAGAAGGATGAATTTGGACACCTATCTTATATTAGTCACAAAAATTAACTCAAAATAGATTAAAGACAAACTTAAAACCTAAAAACATAAAACTTTTAGAAGAAAACATAGGGGGAAAACTCACTGACATTAAACTTCACAGTGAATTTTTTTTATACGACACCAAAATCACAAGCAGCAAAAGCAAAAAAAAAAAAAAAAAAAAAGTGGGACATCAAACTAACAAATTCTGCACAGCAAAAGAAACTATCAACAAAAAAATGTCAACCTGCTGAATGGGAGGAAATATTTCAAATCATCCATCCAAAATATAGAAAAAGCTCATATACCTCATCAGCACAAAAAAAAATTAAAATGGGCAAAAGACCTGAATAGATATTTTAAAAACAACAAAAACATACATATGGCCAACAGATACATGTAAAGGTTCTCAATATTACTAATCATCGGAGAAATACAAATTAAAACCATAAGGTGTTATCATATCACACCTCTCCGAATAGCTATCAAGAGATAACAAGTGTTGGCGAGAATGTAGAGAAAAGGGAACCCTTGTGCACTGTTGGTATGAGGAAATGCAGTTGATACAACCACTATGGAAAACAGTATGGCAACGTCTCAAAAGATTAAAAATAGAAGTACCAGCAATTCTACTTCTGGGTATATATCCAAAGGAAAAGAAATTAGGATCTGCACTCCCATGTCCATTGTAGCAGTAGCAGTAATAGCCAAGATATGGAAACAACCTAAATGCCCTTTGCCCGATGAGTGGATAAAGAACATGTGGTATACAGGCACACCTCGGAGATACTGCGGATTCAGTTCCAGACCACTGCAATAAAGCAAGGCATGTGAACTTTTTGGTCTCCCAGTGCATAAAAAAGTTATGTTTACACTATACTGTACTCTATTAAGGGTGCAATAGTTTTGTATCTTAAAAAAACAATGTGTACACCTTAATTAAAAATACTTTATTGCTAAAAAATGCTAACCATCATCTGAGCCTTTTTGCTGGTGGAGTGTCTTGTCTTGATGTTGATGAAAACACAATACTATATATAGAATGGAATATTATTCACCCATAAAAAGAAGAAAGTCCTGCCATTTGTGATAATATCGATGGCCCTGGGATCATTAGCCTGAGTGCAATAAGTTAGAGAAAAACGAATACTATATGATATCACTTAACATGTGGAATCTCAAAAAACTAAACTCATAGAAACAGAGGGTGGAATGGTGGTTACCAAGGCTAGGGGTTGGGAGGAGGCAAATGGGGAATGTTTGTCAAAGGGTACAAAGTTCCAGTTATAAGATGAATAAGTTCTGGGGAATCTAATATATAGTATGGCAACTTAATAATGCTATATTATATACTTGAAGTTGATAGGAGAGTTGATCTTAAATGTTCTCACCACAGAAAGGAAATGGTAATTATGTCAGGTGATTGAAGTGTCACTAACCCTATTGCAGTAATGGTAATCGTTTTGTAATGTATTAGTGTATCAAATCATCACATTGTACCACTGTACACATTAAACTTATACAGTGGTATATGTCAGTTATATCTCAATAAAACTAAAAACAACAACAACAGCCCTAGCCGGCTTGGCTCAGTGGATAGAGCGTCAGCCTGCGGACTGAGGGGTCCCAGGTTCGATTCTGGCCAAGGGCACGTGCCTCGGTTGCGGGCTTGATCCCCAGTGGGGGGCGTGAGGGAGGCAGCCGATCAATGATTCTCTCTCATCATTGATGTTTCTATCTCTCTCTCTCCTTCTCCCTTCCTCTCTGAAATCAATAAAAAAGAAATATATTTTAAAAAACAATAAAATTAATGATCCAAAGAGTCTCTGATAAAGTTAAATATTTATAATTGCCATCTAAAGTTATATAAAAGCAAAGTAAATCCCGTAAAGCATTGTTTTTCAAATAAGTAGACTCTAAAGACTATTAGTTCCATCATTTTCTTGGGGGGAAGGAATGGGGGGTAGGGAGGGATTAGGAAATTCCATGGTCAAATAAGTTTGAGACATGCCTCTACTCCAAGCATGCTCAGAGCCTTTAACAGACTACCTTAAAGGGGATCCAGCAGAAGGCATTTCCCAGTCTTACTGAATAAATTCTGCAGGACAATTATTCAGTGGCTCACAACAGGGGCATGCAACTACCAGGGCCCAAGTTTCTAGAAACCTATTCTTCTCTCTGTATCAACAGATAGATTTCATCTGAGGTGGCACATTTCATTTTCTGTCCCTCAATGACATGCTAAATACAATAAATTAACTGAGTTATGTTTCAGCTTAAACAACTGCCATATCTTTAGACTTGCCATAACAGCCTCTGGCCCTCCAATGCGCCCAGCTGGCTTGGGAGGCCCACCTTCAGATCATGATGCCTCCTGTGACCTTAATGGAGAAGGCTCCTGTGCTCTGTGGTGGTTCTCTTAGAGCTCTAGCTGATATCTTTCAAGAAAGCAAACAAACAATGCACACTTAGAACTTGAGATAACACTGAAGCTTAAGGAAAGGATAGTGTCCATGCAGTTTTGCTTCTATCAGTCCACGGGTCTTCCTCTCCCATTAGTATCTCTGTGTGTGGCCCAGAGGGATGTACTAGTTTTATGCTGCATTATCTGTAAAAGTTCGTACAGTTGTGCTATCCCAAACTAAAAAACCAAGTTCTGTCACCACCTGGTCATGTGAATGTTTTGTGGTTGGTCACTTAGATCAAAATGTGTTTTTGCCATAATTTTAAATGACTTTGCTCTAAAAGGATTTGAACCATTGTGCAATAAAAATTGCTTCTCAGTTCTGAGCTTTTATATTAGCTATTATCTATCTCTATAAGGAGACTGCATAAATTATTAGGCCTGTAAAAATGCTATCTGCCCTGCAAAGACTGCAGTTGCAGAAACTCATTTTCTAGAGATAAGGCAAGAATTTTCATTGTTTCCCTCAGCCCTCTCTCTAAGGGACCCTAAAGTCAGGCTTCCTTAAGCAAAAAAGAGTAGCAGATGTGATTTCCATTTGTTTAGACTGAGTCATGATTTCTGTCTGTTTATACTGAGGCTATCTTGAATTTATAGTGTTTTTAATTATTATTAAATTCATGGTTTCTATTTATAAAATCCGAACAATGAGCAGACATTGGCCATTAGTGAGGCAACAGAGGTTTTCTGCATTGTTTTCAGTGTCCCATCTTCCCTGCTAGCAGAGACCAATGACTAAAATTGGGAAACAGAAGTTTAGGTTCCAATAGATGTGTGGGGGGAATTGAAATTTCTGCTGGTGCAGTGTGTAGACAAAGGGCCTTTCCCAGTATTTACTGGTAGGTTCCTCTGAACCACGTCGGGCTCCATAGTAACAGAATACAGGGTCCCATGGAAACATGGAAAAATCCACTGCCACTGGCAGAAAGGGCATCAAGGGTACATACACTTAGGAACATACCATCTGATCGCTGTCAGTTCAGGGCTCGTTGGCTAGCCTAAAAGGATTGTCTCACTTTTAGCTGCACTCAAAAGGGGCTGCGTAAAAGGGTCTACACCCTAAGGTTGTTTGAAAATATTTAACAAGTTCACAACTTTATTATTAAACAAGCCTGTGAGACTCAAACATACCCAGAGCAGAGCGCTCAGGTTGCCTTCAACTTCAGAGAGGTGGTCCTCCTCTCCTAAACTCTCACCGTCCCCCAGAGCCCGGCTTGCCAACACAGCGCTCCCCAAACACTGAATCTTCACAGCCCCATACGTGGCATCCTGTCGGCACTCTAGCTCTTCTCATCCTGAAACATCTGCCCCCAACTTTTCAGCAGTCAAAGACCAAAATGACATGATAAAGAAGTAAAGGTGTCCTTCCATGACCTCCAAGTCAGAGAAACAAGTATCTGCTGCCCAGCTCTTCCAAAAGCCTAGCCCATTTTGACCAATTTGCCCACGTCTGAAATATCCTTCCTATCAGACCCTCCTATGGCTGACGCTGAGACAAATGTGGCTGTTGAATATCTTCTTGCATTCCCAAACAAAATTCCTGACAAAATAATCCTGGGGTAGCTTAGCAAATATTCCAGTTCACAAAGAGGAAGCTCATTTTCCTGGGGACCAGAGCAGGAACAGCACATAGGACCCCCAGTTAAAGGGAGAAGCTACGTGTAGCAGGAGGCTGTGGGCCAGGTGCATGACTCGGGAACCTCAGCTGATTTCTCCATGACTCAAAGGTCCAAAATGCCACAGGATGCCAGACCGAGTCTAATACAGGGATGGCAATGTGAGCACTCGGGCTGTACCAAGACCAAGACAGAAATCACTAATGAGTCGCTCTGTTCTCTCAGCACAGACATGGCCTCAGAACCCTTCTAAACACAATGTTCCAGGTAGCCACTTCCAAGAGAAGGTACCCTCTCTCCCAAAAGGGAAACTGTTTGTTACTTTTGGTCCAATAATATTCCAAAACAAAAAGAAGAAATGGGGGAAATGTATGGGTCATATGGCAAATAGCCTAATGTGGCCCCCTAAAGTGCTACCTGTGTGGTAGATGTGTCTCCTAGAAGAAAAATAGTCCTGGGTAAGAGAGCTGTAGATGTCTCTAAGCCTTTAACCCACAATTTGGGTTTAAACCCCATTGCTTACTGAAGCATGATATTCAAGCATGAGTAAAATTTATCTGCCGGAATTATTTTTTATGTAAACACCAACCACAGTTCTAGCCCCTTATTTGCCTACAGCCAATTCAGTTTTTCATAAAGTTGGCCAAGCTAAAAATCAGCTGTGAATATTCATTCACTGCATGGTAATCAATTGTCACACTCATCTCTGCTAAGAACAGGAAATCATATACAGTTCCGTGTGAGGGAGTTAAGGCTTCTTATTTACGGTTCCCAAGTTCTCTTAACGAGTGCCAAAGACATGCAGGGCACATCCATGGGAACTGATCTTCTACTCAGAGCTGGCCTACAAGGCAATTGAGTGGGTGACCCAGCCCCCAAACCTGTCCTGTGTCTTCCTTGCAAGCCACACTGCCTGTAATGCCCCCATTCCAGCTTTAATTTGAAGTTAGTATTTGACCTCTAGCATCAAACAAACATAGACTAGGAGTTGTCTACCACAAAGGAAACATTTGTCAGAACATTCCCTTCCTTTGCAGTAGCACCCAGCGGGAGAGGGCGGCATCTGGGCAGAAGATGGAAGCGGGACTGGAGAAGGGACCTTTGGCCATGCTTTTTGTCCATTCATGATTCTTCTGCAAGCAGCCCGGCTTAAAATGATTTACTTTCTCTCCGATCAGCCCAGGTGAAGCCAAGGACATTGGAGTGAGAATGTATGGTCAGCCCTGTCTTGGGATCAACCAATCCTTCCCACAGAGGGAGAGTTGCCACTTTCCACTCTGCTGCTGCTTTTCCTGTGAGCTTTTCCTAGTCCCATGAAACCAAATCTATAGGCAATCTCCACTTGCTAATAGGGTGGGTTCCAAAGATGTGTCTGGAAGTCAGTTTTGTGTACCTCCAAACACATTTTCTAGAATTCTAAGGTTGTAAATAATGGCTAGGCGCCCAGGGCAGCCTCCAATGCACATTTGCTACATAATTTACAGCTGTGATTTTCAAATGGTGTTCCACGGCACACTGATGTGCTGCAAGAATTTTTAAGCTGTGCAATACCTAACTATTTAGTCAGGGGCACTGACCTCTTTTCCCTTAGAGCAGCGGTTCTCAACCTGTGGGTCGCGACCCCTTTGGCTGTTGAACGACCCTTTCACAGGGGTCGCCTAAGACCATCCTGCATATCAGATATTTACATTACGATTCATAACAGTAGCAACATTACAGTTATGAAGTAGCAACGAAAATAATTTTATGGTTGGGTCACAACATGAGGAACTGTATTTAAAGGGCCAGAAGGTTGAGAACCACCGCCTTAGAGTGTCAAACAAAAAATGACAACAGCCAACACAACAATAGCCATCTGGTGTGAATGAATCAAAATTATACCTATTTTTTTGGTCATACCGGCAAAAAACATAATATATTTTTTGATGTGCCACAGAATTTTAGTAATTAGTTCCTTTGTGCCATGAGCTGGAAAAGATTGAAAATTGTTGTGGAGATCACGAGTGTGGGTTTCAACTCCTTCCCATGGACCAGAGCATTCATGTTTCAGTTCGGGCTGCCTAGAGCTCCTCTGGCTGCCACAGGACCGGAGACTATTCCTCTCTCCTCAGAGTTCATGGTAGGGGGTCGTGGAAAACGACAGGAGGTTGCCCTGGCTCCAGACTACCACTAGAGTTGAAAACAGTTGAACTCTTAGGAGAGGGGACCTGTGGAACCCTGGGGTGAGGAGAGAATGAATCCTCATGATGTTGGTGAATGTAACGGGCTTCAAAGAGCCTGGGCCTTCTGCTGACTCTCCCCGACATGTGTTATTCAAGTCCCAGTCTCCAACTGTCTCCTTTACCAGCCCTGAAATCAGCCAGTTTCTCTCTCCACTGCCACCTGTTGTTTCTAATCAGCATTTCTGTGGCTCTCTGAGAAAGCAATCAGTCTCACTTCACCCCCCAGCCTGTTCCTGTCACTGAAAGGAAAACACAAATGGCACTGGGAAATAATGTCTTCAATCTCAGTGATAGAAGATACGGCGTCTAAAACAGACAATGGTCACAGTATGTTCCATCGAGGTAGTAATCAAGGACCGTGTTTTCTGGCATTTAAAAAACTTCAGAAAATACAAAGAAATATTATGTAGCCCTAAAAAAGAAGTCCTGTCAAAATGCTGCAACATGGATGAGGTTGTTGAGGATATTATACTAAGTTTGTCATTAAAGGACAAATACCATATGATTTCTACAGTAGTCAAAATCGCAATATGCAATAGCTAAAGTAGTCAAATCCTCAAAACAGAAAGTAGAAGTAAATGGCTGCAGGGAAGGCAGGGGGGATTTCAGTTTTGAAAGACAAAAAAGTTCTAGAGCTCTATTGCTCTATTGCACAACAATGTGAATATACTTAATACCACTTAAAAATTATTAAGATGGGCCCTGGCTGGGTAGCTCAGTTGGTTAGAGCATCGTTTCGATACCCTAAGGTTGCAGGTTTGATCTCAGTCAGGGCACATACAAGGAGCAGCCAATGAATGCATAAATAAGTGGAACAACAAATCAATCTTTCTCACCCTCTCTTCCTTTCTCTCTCTCTCTCTCTCTCTCTCAAATTAATAATTTAAAAAAGTTTTAATGATTAAGATAGTAAATTTGATGTTATGTATTTTTTACTATAATCTAAAAATAAATGAATAAATAACTTCACAAACAGAAGAGACCACAAAAATTTAGTGTGGTGATTGCCAAGGAGAGGGGGAGGTGGAGGAAGGTAGTGGAGGGTATAGGGGGGATAAATGGTGATGGAAGGAGACTTGACTTGGGGTGGTGAACACACAATACAGTGTACAGATGATATGCTGTGGAATTGTGCACCTGAAACCTGTATAATTTTGTTAACCTGTGTCACCCAATAAATTCAATAGAAAAGGGAAAAAAAGTGAACCAAAAAACATGAGATGCCAAAATTATTGGCTTAGAAGTTAATCATCTTTTAGTCTTGTGAATATTTTAATTTTAACATAGAAATGTGTAAGAGAATCAAAATATATAGTGTTTATAATTTTAGATTTTAAAATATATTTGTAATATTTAAAAGAGTATATGGCCTGTTAGAATAAGAGAGCAGTCTTCTAGTTTCACTTTTTCAATGTGTAATGCAATAATTGATTAGAAATGTTATTTTAAAGTTGAAATCTTAAAATAGAATATTACAACATTTAAAAGAACTTAAGATTTCACCTTATCAATAAGTTGAACTTATATTTACAAAAAGTACTTAAGCAAATAGGACAATTTGCCAGCCTGGAAGCTGGATTAGATAAAAATTAAATTTATTAAATATACAAATTCCATTTTAAAAACTTGATGGTGTTTATACTTGTAAAACATTAGTCAAAGGCCCCCTAATGTGTTTTTAGAATTTGTTATACCAATAAATGAAACAACTGTAAGCTAAATTTAGCTTTAGAAACAATAAGGTCTTGGATTTATAACTTCAGTAAGTCAATAATTAATTATTAACACTAATAAAAAAAAGAAAGAGAAATTAAGAAAGATTTCATTTACAACTGCATCAAAAATAATAAAATACCTAAAAATAAATGAACCAAGGAGGTGAAACATCTGTACCCTGAAAACTATTAAGACACTAATGAAAGAAATGGAAGAAGACACAAATAAATGAAAAAATACTCCATGATCTGAATTGAAAGAACTAATATTGTTTAAATTTCCATACTACCCAAAGCTATATTCAGATTCAATGCAATCCATTAAAATTCCAATGGCATTTTTCACAGAAATAGAACACACAATCCTAAAATTTGTGTGACCCATAAATGAACCCTAATAACCAAAGCAATCTTGAGAAAGAACAAAGATGACGACATAACACTTCCTGATTTCAAACTACATTACAAAGCTATAGCAATCAAAGCAGAATGATACTAGCATAAAAGCAGACATATAGATCAATGGAACAGAATACAGAGCCCAGAAATAAATTCATGCATATATGATCTCCAATAAACAGTGTTGGGAAAACAGGACAGTCACATTCATAAAATAAAACTTGATCTCTATCTTACACCATATACAAAAATCAACTCAAAATGGATTAACAACCTGAATGTAAGACCTGAAATCATAAGTCTTCTAGAGCAGTGGTTCTCAACCTGTGGGTCTCGACCCCTTTGGCGGTCGAACAACCCTTTCACAGGGGTCGCCTAAGACCATCCTGCATATCAGATATTTACATTATGATTCATAACAGTAGCAACGTTACAGTTATGAAGTAGCAACAAAAATAATTTTATGGTTGGGTCACAACATGAGGAACTGTATTTAAAGGGCCAGAAGGTTGAGAACCACTGTTCTAGAGGAAAACATGTGGTAAGCTCCTTGACATCAGTCTTGGTACCAACATAATGTCACCCCAAAGCCTCTGCGGATGGCCAGCCGGGCCAGGCAGGCCTCCCCACTATCCACTCTGTGTGCACTCAGTGCTGTCCTTTGAAAAGTCCTACCAGCCTGGACCAGAGATATCAGCTCATGCTTATTCTCTAAGATGTTTCATTATTCAGCAGCATTTTTAGTCAAATGCATGCAAATTAAGAAGAAAATTAGCAAAAAAGAAAAATGGCACAAGGTATAAACAAAAAAGCATTCTCATATACTGCTGGTGGGAGTATAAATTGGAAACATACCAAATACCTCTGACTTCTAGGAATTTATCCTTACCTATTAATTAACGATATGAACGAAGATTTAACTACAATAATGTCTTCTAGAGCAAGTCAGTTTATAACAGGTAAAACTTAGAAATCACAAATATCCAATAGTTGAAATTGATTAAATAAATATTTACAATGCAATAACACTGACATTTGCAATATGTTACAGAAGTACATTTATTGACCAGGAAAGACATTCACAATGTGTTTTTATTCTTTTTGTTTAGTTACATTTTCTAACTTTTTTCAATGAACATTTATTATCCTATATAGTGCTGGCTTTGAATAAAATCCAGGGGTTGGAAGGAAGAGAACACATATACTGATGCAAGCTGTGTGTGTGTGTGTGTGTGTGTGTGTGTGTGTGTGTGTGTGTGTTACATGCCATTGAGTTGTCTTCGATTCCTGGCAACTCTATGAATGAGTGATGTCCATGTGCTATTCTGAACAGCCCTGCTCAGCTCCTATAGATTCATGCTTATGGCATCTTTTATGAAGTCAGTACATATCATATTTGTTTTCCTTTTTTCCTGCTGCCTTCTCTTTCAAAGGAGCCTCAGACAGGTATTAGTGGCTTATCTGAGGTCACCCAGCGGTGTGGTATTATCACCCGGCACTGCAGATTCTTAAGTCCAGATGTGTCTGATCATTCCTAGTGCCTTCAGATTAGAGCAGAACCTTATCTCTCTCTCTGCTACTCAACACCAGTGTCTTGGCTCAGAAAGCAAAGGTGCCCTCCAGCTGTGTGGTGAGCCAAAATATCTGAATAAAATTGTTTTTAAAATCTCTCTTCTACATGTCCTATGCACAATGGTAAGAAACCTCAACTGCAAACTGCATGTCGTGTCATAGTCTAGGATTTTCTAAAGTGTATCATCAAATAACAAACTTCTCTCAAGACATCTCAGAAGAATTGGTGAGATGGGGAGGGGAGGGAAGAGAGAAAATGACGATAAAAAAGATCTACTTTGTGACCCAGGCTTATAGTCATTTCTTCCTGTGAAAGCTCCTCTACTTTTAATAAACCTCATCATTCTCTTCACCAGCAAAAAACACGTTGGCTTCTCAGAAGTTGACTCAGGACCCTGGTCAGCTGCTGTGGGAAAGTTTTGTCTCTGTTCTCTTCTGTGATCTAAATCTAATAACTCCTTGACCCATTTCCAAAGAGACATGTACTGAAAACGGTGATTAACATTACTGTATCTGGCCTTGAAGCATCTATCTAGAGCATCTGTTTTCTCCTTGAGGGACATTCATTTGGAGATATTTGATAGGACAGAGGGATAGAGTAAATGTTTCCCTCCTTACACAGACCGAGAAAGCAGCAGCCGAGAGTGAAAGGGAATGACCCACAATGCCCCATCTCCCCAGGCCTCCATCTCCGCTGCCGTGAACAGAGGCAAGCCAGCACTGGGAAAATAAGCAAACCTCATAGAAATGAAAGTCTTACTTACGGACACACATT
Source organism: Myotis lucifugus (assembly GCF_000147115.1). Taxonomy (NCBI): domain Eukaryota; kingdom Metazoa; phylum Chordata; class Mammalia; order Chiroptera; family Vespertilionidae; genus Myotis; species Myotis lucifugus. The sequence goes on from NW_005871048.1 coordinate 3,043,111, forward strand.
TCCCTGCTTTCATAAAATCCAGGACAACACTGTGATTTGCGCCTATACATAGTTTTCTCCCCATGTCGATAGGCTGTCCGATAACTGATTCTATATAGAGGGAAAAGGCACACTGTTACCTCTTTTGACCTGATATTTGATTAGAAATAAATGATTTATATTTCCATACAAAGAGTTATTAAATAGAATAAAGGTATTAAAAGCAAAGTATTTAATGACTGTTATCAATTTCCTTCCCAGTTAGCCAAACTCGCAAATATATCTGAGCTTTCATTACCTGTGCCGTGTACACTTAAACCAGTTCAGAATGTCAGTGCAGCTGGTGTAGTAAATTTGGTCAAAGGGATGTGGGTACGACTCTTGCACAGTTACTGAGTAGCTGAAAAGAAGAGGAAAGATAAAGAATCAATATTTCTCTTTCTTACATTATGTACTAAGTAAAAAACAAAACAAAACACGCAACCATAGGCTAAATTAGCTCCATTTGCAATTCCATACTGACTTAGATTCTCCATGTTTTTACAGGTTTTTATTTGAACCAGAACCAAAATTAAAAATATATTTAAAAGACAAGAGTTCATGCTATAAATTTCAAAAGAAAGTCTCTTTTAGTATTCACCATAAATTCTTATATTCCTAAATTGAAAAACATATCACCATATTTTTTTCTGTATTTCATTCCATCCCCTCACCCCAGAGGTCCAGGGATAACCAAAACCTTTCACAATAAAAGTTTTCAATCTAAGTCTGCATGTAGATAATAAAGGTAATCAGCAAAGAGACAGTTTGGGTATTTATAACAGTACATTTTGCTACTGACTCTGGAATATCAGGAAGAGCATATTTCCTGGATTGAAACTCGGAATAATTTGCTTCTGTGTGCCTGCCCCACTTCTCAGACAGTGGAAGAATATATACAGCCTCTAAATAAAAACTACAAAGAAGTCTCTAAAACCAGTAAAAATATGGCTGAGACAATTAGCCTAAAATAATCGTACCAGAACTGTTGCTATTTAGGCAGCCTGTTTTCCAATACATTTTCACTAACAACTTCCAATTAAAGGAAAAGCATGCAGTCCTATGGGCCTAAGAATGTGGATGGAAAACATCCATGAAATATAAAGAACTTCCAGGGTTCAACCCCATACTTCATTTTAAAGGAGCTTCGAATTCCTGCCTACAGGAAAATCTAAAGAATCCTCCTTTCCATACAGTTTATTTTCTTTTCTTTAACATTCTCTTAAAGATTTCCACTACAATCTTTAGTTCACACTAACAAACAAAATGAGCTGAAATCACGAACTCAATCGCCCAAGTTCATTTAAAGATACTATCAACTGGAGAAGGTACAGAAAAAATGAGGTCAAAATTTCAGCACGAAAAATTCAGATTAGATATAGAGCAGAACCTCCTAATTTGAAAAACTGTGTGGTGCAGGCCCCACCAACAGTGGCCTTTCTTTCCCCAGCTGGTCTGTCAGTCACTATGTACTTAGGCTTCCATTGGACACCCATGAAATAATCATACTATTCACACTTTTGTGTTCATTCTTTGGGACACTGCAACTTGATTTCTAGGCAAATTTAGGGTTCCTCCGCAAATCTTTGGCAGCTGCAATAGGCCTATGAAAAGCTCACTGGATGAGAAGCCAGTGTGATAGTTCCAATCTGACATTGGGAAACTGGGTGGCCTTGAGCAGATAACCCCACTCCCCTGGGTTTTGATGGTCAAAATCGCGAGGTCAGGCATGGTCTAAAGATCCCTTCCCACATGGCATTCTGAACTTCTAACACATTTTAGATGACTATTTCCTTTTACTCTAGTCAATGACACCTGCTGTTACCTGCAAGAACAGGTTCGGAGGAGATTAGAGTGTGCAGTGACCTACATCTGCAATGTAACTCCTTTTGGGTAAAGCAAGAGGCCTCCGTTAAAATATAAATGTTCTTAGAATGAAATTTCACATTAAGCTATTGATATTTCTTCAGACCCCTAGCAGTGTCCTGAGGTTCAGATCGATGCAGACTCTGAGACTTCTTGCCAACTTTTTGTCCTTCCTATCCAGCTTCTTGTAAATAGCTAAATTTTGAGGCCTGCCGCATCGTTTCTCCATTCCACTGCAAGTGAGGAGCAAAGCGAGTGAACGCCCCCTGTATGGGCTGTTGTACAGGTGCAGTGCTACATTGTCTGTGGGAAAAACAGAGCAGCTTCCCACGGGTGCTGCAGGAATAAAAAAGAAACCACTCTAAATTAATGCCAGTTGGGGAGGGGAGGGAATCATTCTATTGGGCTCTACCGTATTAATTTAGCTATTTAGCTTAACTAAATTAGTTTGCTGGAACTAGACCTGATGCAGTTTTCCTAAAATTTCCAAGGGCATGGTATGTTGTTAAGATCTGAATGCCTTTGAGCAAATGTGATCATCAACAAACAATCCTGGCCAAATACATCCCATTTGATGTGGCTTGGAGAACTGATGCCACAAGCAAACATGAAAAATATTTCCACTAATGTCTAGTGGCCTGGAAGAGTGCTTACACCAGAGGAAATGTGCAAGTACAGGAATTTCCTCTTCTTGCCACTTGCTGCTCTCCAATAATATATGTCCGCAGGATGCTTCTCTGGTTTGAGGATATAAAAAAGCTCTTCTCTATAAAAGGGAAATCAAGCCATTTAGGATTCCAATTCAATAAACACTTATTGAACCAATTCTATGCAATTCCTGGTCTCAAAGAGCTCTCAGGAAAGTCCAGCCTGTAAATACTAAAAATAATGGGATACAGCTTTAATGGAGACATGTAGGCAGTTTGGGGGAAATAGGACTATAAAATTCACTTGAGCATTTCCCTTTGATCTTGATTCTTTGCATTAAAGTTATTCAGAGGCTCACACTCAATTCATAACTAACTGAATATGAATTACAATTTGGCCAGAAACTGAGGCTCCCATTAAAGTTTACAGAAGAAGGATTTTAAACTTTGTTGACCCAAATTTATTGTCTCTTCTGTTGTTGTTTTTTAATATACATTTTTTTTTCTTTTCTACACAATCTTTCTTTTTTCTTTTCTTTTCTTTTATTTTTAAATATATTTTGTTGACTTTCTACAGAGAGGAAGGGAGAGGGATAGAGAGCTAGAAACATCGATGAGAGAGAAAGGTATAATTTTGTCACTCCATCGATCAGCTGCCTCCTGCATACCCCCTACTGCATTCTCTGGCCAATGCCTAGGCTGCTGTTGGAACTTAAACACCACCTCTGCTAACAGTTCACACTTTCACATTCAGGAGCAGCTGCCCCAAAAGTCGCAGAGTAGGATGGTCTAGTCCAGCTATTTTCTTTTCTTTTCTTTTCTTTTTAAATATATTTTGTTGACTTTCTACAGAGAGGAAGGGAGAGGGATAGAGAGCTAGAAACATCGATGAGAGAGAAAGGTATAATTTTGTCAATACCATCGATCAATTTCTCATGTTGTGGTGACCCCCAACCGTAAAATTATTTTCGTTGCTACTTCATAACTGTAATTTTGCTACTGTTATGAATCGTAATGTAAATATCTGATATGCAGGATATATTTTCATTGTTCGAGACCCACAGGTTGAAAACCGCTGCTTAGACTGTCAAGTAAGAACAATGACAACAGCCAATACAACAATAGCCATCTGGTGTGAATGAATCAAAATTATACCTTTTTTTTTTTATATCAGCAAAAGATATATCTTTTGGTGTGCTGCAGAATTTTAGTAATTAGTTTATGTGCCATGAGATGAAAAAGGTTGAAGATTGTTGATCTAGTCCAATCTCGTTTTCATCACAAATGAGCAACACTGAGCTCCCAGTGCTAGTGGGTATTTTAGACTCAGCACTAACATCTCGACCCCCAGACACCTCCTGCCCCTCTGTCTCCTTTCAAATGTCACTAGAACATCTAAAGCTTGTAAAGCAGAGAGTGAGGGGCAAATTGTGGTATGAAAAGAATCTGATCTCAATCCTGCACTATTTTAAGCATCCAGATGCAAAACCCTTTATTTCCTGCTTGTTTGTTTAACCTTCTCAACACACTGAAAACATATCACCTCTGTGATTTTAACCTATTAAGTATTATCCGGGGAGAAACCCCAGCAAGATTTACTTTAAGGTCAAAGAACTCGGGGGAAATAAGCCATCACCACTTGGACACATTCCAAAGTGGTTAATTACATTTTATCTGCTTAAATTATCTTGTTACTGAAATCAGATATGATAATAATCATCATTTCTTATCTCTGCTTGCTTTGGATTGCTGCTTCAATTACTACCAGTTCTGTGTTCCACCCCCAACGGGTTCGTTGGGCAAAGAACAGCTTCTCTTCATTTGTGCCTTCCTTAGGAGCAACCCCAATAGAGGGAAGAACTTAGACTCACAGAACAGAAAGAGAGGATGGGGAGAAGGAACAGGTGATTCATCCTTTTACTCACGTTCCAAAAGGATGCTATGCAGAATTCCTTTGATAACATATACCTCTTGTGTATTTTAAGTTATTTAATTTTTCTTAATTTCATTTTAAGTACAACTTCTGAGAATCAGCATTGCTGCATTAAAATGAGGCATACTTTTGTTTGAAAATAAATCATTTCTAGGTCTGGGGTGGGGCTCGAGACCCCACATTTCCCACAAGCTCCAAGGTGATGCTCAGGCTGCAACTCCGCAGACCACACTCGGAGAAGAAAGCCTCCAGGTGATTCCACGGCTCCGAACCATCGGGTACAGGTGGGTGTTAGTGTAAGGAAAGTCCGCAATGAGCCCTCTTCAGACCTACTACTAAGACTTTTGTCCCTAAGCTAATCATCCTCTCCCCTTTTCCATTCAAGGCAATTTTAGTTTTTGAAAATATACAAGAACCTGTCACCTGCACCTTTATTTGATCATTTTAATTCATCCTCCATTCTCCATGCTTCTCAAAGTAATTCCACTTTCCTTTTCCTTTCTTCAAAGAATCATTACTAGCTTTGTAACAGGAAATCTATCGATAAGAAGATTGCAGCTGTCAATCTGTCTTTCTAGCAGTTCATTTAACATAGAAAAAAGAGAGTCAGGAAAAAATCGCCATCATTTCCCTATATTTTCATGTTCAACTTCCCGATCCATTAGTGACCGTGTTAGTGGTTATTCTAATGTGCAACAGTGGAATTATATTGCATTTAAAAATGAATGTGCCCCTTGTCTTTCTGCCTCTCTTTCTCCTCCCTCCCAATTGATGTTCATTATTAGTCATCTCCTATCAGAAGGTGAAAGCTCCTTCGACAATTATTAATTGAAGGCAGTGTTTTAGACACTTGGGATCATCAGTGGTGAATAAAACAATGCAAGTTAGTGTTGGCAAATTTGGTCAGATACTGAGCAAGGAATCAGGACAAAATGTGTACATTTGAGTGGGTGCTGGGCTATTTGAAGTCTTGGATTCTTTTCTCTTGATAGCCTTTCCCTTGGAGCACTCGTCTGTTCACATTTCATCATGGTCCCACATCCACATTCCCACACACTTCCAGGCCCATATTTCAAATTGATCTTATGAACACAACAGAGCAAACCATGTGAGTCCCTTCCCTCTCAAATCAGCTCTCTTCCTTTTATCTTTCCACATGTGCAATGACACCGCCACTCTTACACAGCAGGTTCTAAACTTCAGCCTTTTCTGCTTCCTTCACATCCTATAGTCAATGTTTTACCAAGACCTGATGGTTTTTATTTCATGGCATCTTACAAATTTGTTCTTCCTCCCATTCCAAAGCTATTATCCTCCAAGAAGGTCAACCACAAGTGGACTCTCCCTTTTCTCAATTTGAGATGTATTTTTATTACTTTAATAAATATTATATACTTTGTTAGTGAAATGTTTTATGAAAGGTGCTGTAACAATTATAAAGATAATACACAGGTCCCTCCTCTTACATTCTGTATGATATAGTTAATATCACAAACAAAAGAACTTTATTACATATACATATTTCCTCTACAGCTTAAAGTTTCATAGTGATATATAGCTCTATTGATAGATCAGGGAAATATATTTTTGTTATCTTGATTGCAATGCTGCCAATGGAGGTGGGAACGAGCCCTCACTGAAAAATAATGCTGTGAGTGAGGAGCCAGTGTGCCCTAGAACAGCAGAGCTGCTGCGCGGACAGGCTCTGCGCTTTGTGCATCCTGCCAGGCAGTGGGCGATCAGAGTGTGTGCTCTGTGGGGGAGTAATCACGGTGCGATGGTGACAGCAAAAGGAGACCAAAAAGCTTATGTCAATGCACTTACAGACAATAAAACACATATTCCTCTCTAGTACTTGACACCTCCTATTTGTCTGAAAAACTTGCATTTGCAATGTTATTTCTGGATAAAGATACTTTCTTAGCCATGCAAGTAGCACACCAGAGCTCAGTAGACTGCATATGATTGTACTGTACTTTCACATGGCTTGTGCTAATTCTGTGTTCCAAAAGGGACCATAAGATCCCCAAGAACAGCCGATTGTTTTGTACTTCCTCTGTATTTCCTACTGCACATTGCCCAGATCTGGACACGACATCATCTGCTCTCATATAATCTATTCAGTCTTGTCCTCCTCCAGTCCTGTAATGACTCGAGCCTTTTTAAAATATATATTTTTATTTTTTAAATACATTTTTATTTATTTCAAAGAGGAAGGGAGAGGGAGAGATAGAAACATCAATGATGAGAGAGAATCATTGATCAGCTGCCTCATGCATGTTCCCCACTGGGGATCAAGCCTGCAACCCGGGCATGTGCCCTGACTGGGAATCAAACCGTGATCTCCTAGTTCACAGCTTGATGCTCAACCACTGAGCCATGCCAGCAGATGTACTGACTCTAGTCTTGCTGCGCACAGCCCCTAGAGGTCTGCATGGCACTGGCGTCAGGCCACCTTCCATTCCTAGAACCCCTCCCAATCACTGCCACCCGCTCATGTCAGCTCTTCAGAAACATCTTAGGTAACACACCTCCAGGTAGCTTTACCAGTGTCCCCAGAAAGCATGTCTCCCTTTTAGGCCACCTATAGCACAATTTTTTTTGCCATACATTTCAAGTACATTATTATACACTGTCTTCCACTGCTCATTCATTGATTCCCATACAGAAGTCCAACTCCCCCAACTTATTGTAAATAAAGTCAGAGCAGGGACAGGACCTTAGGGAGTTCATTTTAATTGAACGATTAATGTAATGTTTTCCCTGACTCTTATAATCGCACCTGTGTAAGAATCAATATATCAAGTTTTTTTTCACATAATATATATTCTATAAGACCAAGATGAATAATACTGTCTGATTTATTAGCTACAACTAATGATTTTTACACAAAAGTAACTTTACAATCTCTTGTCAAATTCTAACTTTATATATCAGTCTGAGGATGACAGTATATAAAGAAATGTATCAGAAATTATTTCTAAGATTACTTTCAGAACTATTACCTTTCCCAGTGGCTACACACATTAGGGTCTTCAAGATTGAGAGGTGATGCTGTCTTTATCCAATGGCATAATAATAAACAGAGAAATCCCAGGTATGTGTTCAAAGAAACAACCATTTTTTCTGACGAACACCCTAGAAGGAAAAAAAAATCCAAATTAGAGATGCATTAAAATGACCAAAACAGAATTCCTTTCAGAACAGCAGCCATTTGGGACCAGTTGTCACCAGGGCTGAAACATGCATAACAATCATGTATTGAAATAGACGGGCCACCAGATTTCATGGTCTAGGAGAGAGAGGTGTTTCTTGTGTGGTGCAGGGTGGCCACTGTTTTGTAAATTACTACAATGTGCAAATCATCATTAATTGCCACCACAACAAAAGCCCTTCTCATCCATGCCAGCTAACATTAAAGGAATCTACCAGAACAACTCAAAGCAACACGGGCTTCCAGATTCTCTCATCAGGCATATTTCCCTTCTGGAAGAAGAAGGCTCACAGCGGAATCTGGCCTCATTGGTCCCAGAGCATAAATGATGAAACAGAAGCTTCACTGAATCAAGAGAGAACCCAACTATGCTGATCAACTGAAGGCTGCCTCCATGTCATTCCTTCTTTGCCTACTCCGTCCACACCTTTGGGGACCCCTGGACCTGTTGGGGTTGGACCCCAACAGAGTTATACATTGTTTCGATTATAGAACGCAAACAAACCAGCAGCAGAAGCCTCAGAGCTAGAGCCAGAGCTAAAGCTGGCCCAGAATAAAAAAAGAAAAAAGAAAAAAAGGAGCGGTTGGGAGCTTCAGTCAATCGCCAGCCTTAAGGCAGCCCTCAGCCCCTCACCCAGACTGGCCAGGCACCCCAGTGGGGACCCCCCCCCCTGAAGGGTGTGTGACCCAGCTGCAAACAGCCATCATCCCCTTATCCAGGCTGGCCAGGCCCCCCAGTGGGGCCCCCCACCCCTGATCCAGGGACACCCCTTCAGGGCAAACCAGCCCAGCCCCCACCCCATGCAACAGGCCTCTTATTCCAAATAGTAAAAAGGGTAATATGTCCTCCCAGCCCCCGGGATCACCGGGAGCAGCGAGGTCTCCTGGTATTGGGATTCGACGGTGACAGGGGGGCATGTGCGCAAACCCCCTTGTATCTCTGGGGGGTTCTGTCGTCGTTAGAGGGTGTGGTGCTCCACATCCTTCCAAACCATCTCATTTAGGTAGCCCCCCCCGGGGGGGG